>NC_068366.1:11836774-12136774 GCF_020536995.1 Dreissena polymorpha | reverse complement strand
AGATGAAATAGTGTTTTTTGTCAAATGCAATCCAACCAATGCTTTTTTTCTATAAACTGTGTTACAACATATAAAATTGAAACAAATTAAGTATTTTGTATTTATAATATTTGTGCATTGGATTTAAATAACAGTCTGCGAAATAAGCGCACGCCCGTTGGCCTGGGCGTGTAAATTATAGCTCTGGCCTATTAAAATTGCCATATTGTACACCCGTCGTGCCAGTAGAAATTCCGTTTATCAATATTGTTTCATTTTTAAGTGTGATAAAAGTCATTATTTTGTGAGTACTTTGCGAAGATTTCCGACAGAACTTCGTTCAACTTCGCCTAAAATACGAGATTTAAACGCGTTCCAATTGGTCCATACATTCAACGGTTATTTTCGAGTCGTAACACAGGCCACGTGGTGAACAATTTAGACTGGTTATTTACTATTGGCACACGTCATGCTGATGTGTTTTCTGCTGAAGTAAACTTATCAACGTACGCTGTTTGCATTTCCGGAATAAACATCGTTTTACTTTGTAACCTTGTTTGTGTGTTTATTTCCAAAGTTGTAAGTCCCTACGCGCATAAGGCTGCATAATGCTTAAATACGTAGCTGGAGCGAAGCCAGGCAAGAAACTGCCCACTTCTGATCGTAAGTCAACAAATGACTATGAAAAATCACGGAAACGTGAATTTCAAGAAAAGTGGTAAACAATCAGTGATGAAGGAGAAGCTACTTCTGTAAGACAGAGTTTAATAAGCTACCCTTAAAAACACAGCATAAAAAAAAAGTCAACATGTACACATGTATGATAAAAGTATGCCATCTATGCCTTCACTTGTCAAGTAAACTTCTGGAAAATAACTATCAGGTTGCTTGTTTTACAGGATATGGTTTCTGACTAAGAGGATCTCTAGGATTGACATGACGCCTTATCAGTGATCGCTCCGCCCACTTAATCACGTGGCTCAGCATGAAGAAAACCTAGACAAGCTAACACCAAAATGGCTTCTTTGCCTATAGACTGCATATAGATTTACGCGATATTCCGGATGATTTTATGGACTTGTTTAACACCATATTACACGTGTAAAGGAGTTGATGCCATTTAGTTATTCTGCAAATGCAAAAAATATAAGATTAAAGAGAACATCAGCTATTTATAACGGGTAAATCGGTACATTAAACACCCTCTCAAACGCTTGCGCGCTTCACGAAATCAAACCCGTTATTACGTGTAATGGTGGTATTTGCAATAAATTAACACTTCACCGGTATTAACCCGTGTTATTAACAAAATTATTACAGAAACATTCCCCCCTACCCGTGTATTTGACACGAAATAGCGCTTTATAACTGGGAATTCGGTGAAGTTTTACGCGCTTTCTGACGCCGGGTGGGTACCTCAATCCCACATGTTATTGCGTATAAAAGTGATATTAATCATATTAAACATTGCTTATGGGACATTTATCAATCACTATAATTTAAAGCGCAAAACCAACACAGTCGTTTGTATATTGTCTGATATAAAATTAGCGTTGTACGAAAGGGAATACGGTCAGGCTATTATAAATTAATAAGGCTACCAATATCAGACGCTCGCGCAGGTACCGACTTCCGCGAAGTTACCGCATCTATTGTTTAACTAATATCAGTAATAATAACTCTTTTACAATAGCATTTATCGATACGTATTTATTAAAATAATAACACAATGGTTTTCACTTGTTTCTTACACACACAGAAACGCGATTTTTAACGGGGATTTCGTAAAGTTACACGAATTGGGTACCAAAATTCTCAATTATTCTACATGCACACATAATACATACTTAATAATGCTTAGTTATTGCTTATATGACATTTCAAGTTTGTGAAATAAATAAATGTTCTTTAAAGGGGATCTCAATAATTTTTTAAGCTTCCACTCGCTCTTGTCAAGACCTCATTTCCGCGTTGGAAATGGTATAAATTTAATTCATCTAACTTATCTTTCTGGATACCAAATGTCAGAGTTGCATTAACCCTTTTTACTCCGTTTTTGCCATATTTCATTTTCGTTTTTTAATCCGAACAAAATATAGAAACTCGTTTAAAAATGAGATCTAGGCATTCGAGCTCCTAGTGTGGATTAAAAGCGTTTATTGGTGACACCACATGAGCGCAAATGTGTAGATACCGTTAATAAGATAATAAATCACATGTCACCTTCAAATAACATGTATGATGTCAATTAAGTGCATTACTATCAGAGTAATAAAACACAGCATGAATTAGGCTTCATGGTGGGTTTTATTTCTCTTTAAGTAATGCAGATGAACCTCGCTTCTGACCTAGTAACTGATAAAACTATTTTAAAAAAGTGAAATATTATGTGATAATCAGATCGATAACATAAACTATTTAAATCTGCTAGTATATCCGATAAAAATATATTATAATTGTCTTTGACAGTGTTGACGTTCAGTTGTTCGTGGTGACGACCGCATGTATTTATACATCTCTTACAGTTCTCAAGATCTCTTTTTGGCTTTGGAAACGATATAAATTAAATGTCACCAACTAATCTTTCAGGATATCGATTGTCCGAGTTACATAATCCCCATTGACACCGTTTAACCATTTTTAATCGTTTTTTTTTTAAGAGGAAAACAAAAGAAACTCATTGGAATAAAAGTGAACCTTAACATGTAGCTTGTCTAGAAAATGGCGGACAAGTCGTTGCTAACGAGTGCGCCCGATTAATCGATCGCTGATTGGTGGATCAATTCTAGTGGGCGGAGCGATCATAGATAAGGCGTCATGTCAATTGCAGTGATGATTAGATGAACGAAGAAGTTGTTTATCACATGTTAAATACTTATAATTAATAAAGGACATAATTGCATTGACTTGTTATATTGTGTTGCAATTGTTTTTGCAATAGGCTTTACAGTTAACATACCCTGGATACAATTTTACTTTTAATAGATTAACTGCTATTGAAAGATGAAACCCTTTAACAGGGTGTATATTTTAACAAATTTACTTTGGGCTAGTAATTTTGCTGCTGGGCTACTTGTCTTTACCATTCAAGTAGCCCGAATGGCTAGTGGATAAAATGAACTATCGTGAAGACTGAAATAATATTATTAGGTTAACTGCTATTTTATTATTTGAGAACTTTGTCAAATATTGAAGTAGATTAATTAGTTTCATTTAATTCTTAGAATTTTACATTATGACAATTACTTATTTATTCATGTTAGATGGGATAATTAATTTAATAAAATATTATGGTTTAATTGATAAGAAAACCTTAATTAAAAAAAGGAAATTTAATCTGGTTGGAAGCGTGCTATTCATGGGTATTACAATCAAGCATTCACCCACCTGACAAGGCTTTATCAAAGTGTCAACACAGATAAACAAAGACTTCAGTTACACACATTGACAAATAATTATGTTGGGCTGGGCAATTCTAAGACCTGGTATTGTATTAAAAAATTCCATTGTTGTTCATCTGATATTTTGATTATTATTTTTATTAAACTGCCTATAAACAAAAGTGTTTCATTAAAAAAATTATTATTTTTATTCTTATTATCCATTAAGTTGTTGGATTTTCTCTCATTGAAGGATTAGTAATAGAAGTTGTGTTTTGTAATGTTGTGTATTGAAACATATTTTAGTCTGCAATTATCAGTATTCTTTTCAAAGCCAGTATCAAATTCACACCATTTTATGTTATAATTTTTTTAAATGGTACTTATACACCAATACCTCATGATTTATTAAATCTACTATAATACCGCTAGTATGCTCCTCTTAAAAATGTTTTGAAATGTAATGTACTTTTTACAGAAATTGTACTCAATTCAAGTCCACTTCAATCATACAGTATGTTAACTCATTCCATACTCCAGCCTTATCTCTAAGCAACCCCAATCAGTAATAGCCTTATCTACCATTAGATAATCAGTACCCTCATCAGCTCTAAATGCCTGACAGATTATCTGTTTATTGATACCTTTATGGGTGTGAAAAAGGTTGTTTTTTAGGTGTTGTTACTTTGTTGACTGATTATGTGACAAATATTTTATTATTATATTTCCCATTTAAAAATAAATATAGTAATTTTATAAAAATTTCGAAATCTTGCATAACTTATCAAATAAAACAATTAGATTATTTCCAAATAATGTATCCAATACCATTATTATTTATTAATACACTTTTTACAAATATAAACTGTTTTAATGAATAAAATCAATCTTAAATAAAACATAAACACATAATAAATTATTTAATGACATAAAAACAATAATAAGATATTGTTAATAATAAGATATTGTTAATAACAAAAACAAACATCAATAGATAAAAAGCACAGTTATGTTTCAATTGCAAGTAATTTTATGAAAAAAAGAAAGAAATTCTGAGAACATCTTAATATGCTTTTATTAGAACTTCATAAAAATAAAAAAGAATACAAATAACTATCCTTAGAAAACAGATATTTGTAATTACTAAATCCTAAACAAACAGCAAAAGATAAAAAAAATGTCCAGGAGCAGGGGTGAATTGTCTAGGGGGTGAATTGTCTCCTCGGGGTGAATTGACATGACGCCTTATCAGTGATTGCTCCGCCCACTTAATCACGTGGCTTAGCGGGAAGAAAACCTAGACAAGCTTTCACCAAAATGGCTTCTTTGCCTATAGACTGCATATAGATTTACGCGATATTCCAGATGATTTTATGGACTTGTTTAACACCATATTACACTTGTAAAGGGGTTGATGCAATTTAGTTATTCTGCAAATGCAAAAAAAATATACGATTAAAGAGAACATCAGCTAGTTATAACGGGTAAATCGGTACATTAAACACGCTCCCAAACACGTGCACGCTTACCGAAATCGAACCCGTTATTACGTGTAATGGTGGAATTTGCAATAAATTAACACTTCACCGGTATTTACCCGTGTAATTAAAAAAATGTTTACCCAAACATTCCCCCCTACCCGTGTATTTGACACGAAATAGCGCTTTATAACTGGGAATTTGGTGAAGTTTTTATGCGCTTTCTGACGCCGGGTGGGTACCTCAATCCCACATGTTATTGCGTATAAAAGTGATATTAATCATATTAAACATTGCTTATGGGACATTTATCAATCACTATAATTTAAAACGCAAAAACAACAAAGTAAGTTTTGACATTGTCTGATATAAAATTAGTGTGTACGAAATGGAATACGGTCAGGCTATTATAAATTAATAAGGCTACCAATATCAGACGCTCGCGCAGGTACCGACTTCCCCGAAGTTACCTCATTTATTGGTTAACTAATATCAGTAATAAAAACTCTTTTACAATAGCATTTATCGATACGTCTTTATTAAAATAATAACAAAATGGTTTTCACTTGTTTCTGACACACACAGAAACGCGATTTTTAACGGGGATTTCGTAGTAAAGTTACACGAATTGGGTACAAAAATTCTCAATTATTTTACATGCACACGTGACATAATACATACTTAATAATGCTTAGTTATTGCTTATATGACATTTCAAGTTTTTGAAATAAATTAATGTTCTATAAAGGGGATCTCGGTAAATCTTGAAGCTTCCACTCGCTCTTGTCAAGACCGCATTGCCTCGTTGGAAATTTCCGCTTTGGAAACGAAATAAATTCAATGTCACCAACTAATCTGTCAGGATATCGATTGTCCGAGTTACATAATCCCGATTGACACCGTTTAACCATTTTTAATCGTTTTTTTTAAGAGGAAAACAAAAGAAACTTGTTGGAATAAAAGTGAACCTAAACATGTAGCTTGTCTAGAAAATGGCGGACAGGTCGTTGCTAACGAGTGCGCCCGATTAATCGATCGCTGATTGGTGGATCAATTCTAGTGGGCGGAGCGATCATAGATAAGGCGTCATGTCAATTGTCTTGGGGGTTAACTGTCTCGCTTCCGGGGGGAAGATCAAGGGCAATAGTTTCACAAATGAAGAAGCTGGCCTTGTCTTTGGTTTTATTTTCAATGCATGTTGCCTTAGCGCTATGTTATGACACTGACACAAATAGGCGTTCTTGTGTCACTTTCTGTTTTGATGAAATGGATTTGACTGTTTGCTGCCTTTCGGAACTTGAAATTTGGGCAAAAATATATCCCCTGCCCCCTTAACCCTTTGAATGCTGGGAAATTTGTCGTCTGCTAAAATGTCGTCTGCTGAATTTCTAAAATTAGCATTTTCTTTGATTTTTTTTCAAAGAATACTATCAGAATAGCAAACAGTTTGGATCCTGATGAGACGCCACGTTTTGCATAGGCCTTTAAAATTCGGTTCCCGCACTGAAAGGGTTAATGAATGTTATCCACTTTTATAATTGATTTTTATGTTGTTGGTATTGAATGTATTTACTACAACAAAAATTGTGTTGGTCAAATGTTGAAAAAAATCCATTAATTGAACAATGATGAAATTATTCACATACTTAAGTGTCGTTACAGTACTGTAGATTTCGTCTGTGTGGTTAATCAAGTGTATCTACTGTAGATTATTTTTAATTTATTGAACATCATTTTTTCACACCTGAGGATGTTGACGTCTGCTGCATCTTTTAGGCTTGAAAGCCACAGGTTGTGAACAAATGTGTGCATGTGTGCATATATTTTATTTCTTAGTTCCTTACTCACCTGAATAATTACATGACAGTGTGTGATGATGAATATGCATTATCATGCTTATGACAATGTGTTGACCTGGAGCTCCTGCAGTTAAGACTCAAAATGTGGGAAGAATTTTCAATATTAAGAGCTTAATTCTATGCATTAATCTCTGACTCACTGAAAAACATATTTTAAAGTTGACATGGTCATGTGCCATGTGGATCAACCAGAGTACCTAATTTTAGCTCCACCTATATTGTATTGTTACCTCCGAAACAATTTACATGGACCCTGGTCCCAGAATGGAAATTGAATACTGGTTGCTGGTGTGACTGCACCAAATTGGCCTTTATTATCAGGCGATCAATTACTTGTAAATGAAAATCTACGGTGGAAACTTTTTCGCATTATAATTATTATTAATATTTATTATTGTTACAGTTACATGTAAGTTGTGTCAATACCATCAGTGAATTCGTAGAAATATGGGATATTACGTAACCAAATGCATTGATGGTGTGCACATCACAATTTCAGCAAGAAAAGATTTTTCAGATACCAAATAGACAATTTTATGTGTTAAGTTTCTTTTTGATAAATGTATGCAGTTGTTTTTTACTACAATATAATATCACCACTATTGAATGCCCATAATCTATGAGCTGTTAGTTTGTTAGTTCCCATTTTTATTTAATGTCATTTATTAATTTAAAAAATCCAAATAGTGCCTTATGCCCTCTTAAATACATGCATCCAGTCTTATCTTATTTTGTCACATTAGACCCCTAGAGAGCACAGTCACCCACGGTTTATTAGATTACAATCAGTAACACAGTAACTGATAAGCTGAAGGACACATTCCACACAAATATCTTATTATCTCCAGGTCAAACAATCTTGAGATTTGAGGGTTTTTTATTAATTTTAAATGAAGACGAAATAAGTTGTTTTTTTATTGAGGAAAACAAGTATTATAATAATTGTTTTAAACAATGTGTTGGCATGGTAAATCTATCAGTTGTATTTGATTTAATAATTGAAAACAATGGGCTAATGAATCTGCAGATTAATTTCACAAAGACAATATTATCAGTTTTAAATACATATTTTTATTTGTTTGTAATACTACTGGCAATCTTCTTAGTTTTTTACTACACATCCTTACTTTTTGTTTATCCCTTTACCCCTTAGATACGTATTTTGACGCATTTGTAGTCACTTAGAAAGTTATATTTAATTCAAGACCTTTCTTACTAGATCCAAGTTTTAAAGGCTTCATTTCCAACCCTTAGATACTGATGAGCAGCAAACAGCATAAAACCTGAACAGCCTGCGTTTTATTCACAGGCTGTTCTGAAGTTATGCTGTTTGCACATAGCCACTTCCACTTTGCTTTTGTGTGGGAAAGGGTTAAACAAGTGTTTTATTTTTATGCTTCCCGAAATAAAATTTTGGCGGAGCATATAGTGGCCAGTTTGTCCTTCCTTCCTTCCTTCTTTCCGTCACACTTTTGTTACGGTTTCTCATAGCGCCTTCAACACTTTACCGATCTCTTTCATATTTGGCATGTAGGTACCTTGCATGGACCTCTACCTTTTGATGAGGTTTGAGGTCACTGGGTTCAAGGTCAAGGTCACCGAGGCTAATAATAGATTTTCTGGCACGCTTTTGTTACAGTTTCTCATAGGGCCTTCACTACTTTACGGATCTCTTTCATATTTGGCATGTCTAAGGTACCTTGCATGTATCTCTACCTTTTGATGAGGTTTGAGGTCACTGGGTTCAAGGTCAAGGTCACAGAGGCCTAATAATAGATTTTCTGTCACGCTTTTGTTACAGTTTCTTATAGGGCCTTCACTACTTTACTGATCTCTTTCATATTTGGCATGTAGGTACCTTGCATGGACCTCTACCTTTTGATGAGGTTTGAGGTCACTGGGTTCAAGGTCAAGGTCACCGAGGCTAATAATAGATTTTCCGTCATGCTTTTGTTACAGTTTCTCATAGGGCCATCCGCCTTCACTACTTTACCGATCTCTTTCATATTTGGCATGTAGGTACCTTGCATGGCCCTCTACCTTTTGATGAGTTTTAAGGTCACTGGGTTAAAGGTCAAGGTCACCGAGGCTAATTATATATTTTTCCGTCACACTTTTGTTACAGTTTTTCATAGCGCCTTCAATATTTTACTGATCTCTTGCATATTTGGCATGTAGGTACCTTACATATATAGACCTCTACCTTTTGATGACGCTTGATGTCATTTGGGGTCAAGGTCACCGAGGCTAATAATAGATTTTTTTTAGGTGGTTATTAACACATAGATTGACAAAGCGCATCATCGGGGAGCATCCATCGCTTTCAACGATACTTGTTGTTAGGAGTTTACTAAGGAGTTATAATGCTAGGGTTTAAAATGATTGAAAAAGTACCAAACAAATATTTGTGCAAATGGGGTGTCACTGGGCCAATTGTTGTCCTGCTCATTTGACACTTTACAGTAAAACTTGTTGTTCAATGTCATAAGTTGGCAGTCATTTAGTCCAGCCCAAAAAAGGGACCTTTTACACAATTCAATATTCAGTATCCAGGCCTTGACACTAACTTTTTTGACAGGGTACCCGGAGGGAACCCTACTTTCAACTTTTGGTGGCCCTCACCCAAACTAGGGAGTCCTCTTGTTTCAACACACAGCTACTCTCGGCGTAAGGGCAAATAAGTACAAAAAGCATACTTGTACACATTTTTATTTCCTTTATTCAATTTTGTTGCCATTAAAAGCAGACCCATTAAAAGCTCATAACCGTGTCTTGTAAACTTTTGATATTATGTATTTCATCAATATCATCAGCATCGTCATCCTTGCCATAATCATCTTCAGCATTATCATCTTCAGCATTGCCCTTCGCCGCCAGAACTTAGCGTTTCGGAAGTTCTTATTATAAACTTTTAAGAAATAAAAGGTAATTACGCGCATTCAGGGGTTTCACTGGCTCAACAAAACTTGTTGCAACTTTTTCGCGCCGTGAAAACTGTCGATTATTCCAACCTTATTAATAAGAACAATCATTTAAAGAAACCTTACTACATTAATGTCATTGCCTTTATTATCACTTTAAAAAGTATATTATTACATAAAAAACAATAAGTACCTTCATAAGTCATACCTTCATAAGTCTTAATAAGCTTTATTTGTATATAAATACCATTTTTTTCAACTTGATAAACAACACAGATAACCAAAATAATATAACAATGTTAACTACAATGTATTAAACAGAATGCTGCCTAAATGTTTCAAAAATAATTATTTAAACATAGAATCACACCAATTTACATCATTTGAAAGGGAAAAAGAAATATAAAACATCAGAAAGTAAATCATCTCACTTAATTTGTTAAACAGTTATATATGGTCATTTGGATATGTCATACATCAGCTTCTGTTGTTAAAACGTTTTCTGTTAGTGGTGTATGATTTCCAGGATCAATTAAATTATAATTGTTCACGCCTATTTCCTGACAGAAAGGCCCAGATAATTACCACCATCTATTCTAGTTGCCTGAAATAACATAAAGCATATTTTTTTAACAAACTATCAACAACAAACAAACACATGCATGTCACTATCTTTAAATGTCCGAATTTTAACATATCCGAAATATAGTGCAACAAGTGAACGATATACTCTTTATTTCAGAAATTGTTGGTATCTTAATCAAATTATATCCTTCCAAGGTCATTATAATAATGGAACTATTAAACAGAAATGCTCACAAATACCTGTGGAAAAAAGTGTATACCGGCATATGTTTTTGTGGAGAAATTGAATGCTTTTGCCAGCCCGACTGCCTATGGTTTTGATTAAAGAAATAGCGGCTCTAATAATTATTATAATTACTGATCGTCGTGACAGTTTGTCCCAGTGTTACTTTTTTGGGGGCTCAATATCATAAAGGAGCCATTAATAATCCGATAATCCGATAATAACCCCCATAAAACTTGACAATAGCAGTAAAAACACCGTTTATAACACTAACACGCTTCAGTGATTTCAATATACTCTCTGCACTGTAAGTCGCTTACATCGTCGAAAATCAATATTTACAACTGACAGACGCTGGCCGCTCATGCTCAGTCGCGTGCTTTCGATTCGCAGTACATTTTCGGATAAGATTTTACCGATTTTTTTTATACGCCGCTCTTTAAAAATTGGAGGCACTTTAAAAAAATCAAATGGTCAATCAAGACAAAGTGGTTCTATAAATTTAGGGTTCCCGGAGGACCACCCAGCTTGAAAGAACTGGTGGTCCTCGCCAAAATCTGGGGGCCTCGGAACCCCGGACCACCGTTAGTGTCGAGGCCTGGTATCATAATTTAAGATTCAATGTGACAGACTTTCAATTGATTTAAGGGCTTCTAAATGCTCACACCTCACATCAAAGATGATAAACAGTCTCTGGAAAAACCACAATGGGATTTCAATCAGGCAACATTCATTTTAATTTGTTCCCAGCATTTCATAAGCACTTTTTATATTGATCATTAAATTGTTCATCATAATCCATAAATAAACATTTAAAATGTATTTACAATATCTTTTGAACATTCTCTCCAAATGCTTTGTGACACTATTTTCAATATTCTATCAGAAATTGTGTTTTTGTTTTGTCTCTTTTTAATTCACCCTAGGGTGTGATGAAGATACAAAAAAGTATGTCAAGGGAAGCTCTGATTTTCTCATTAATTATTTCAAGATAAAAGAGTTGTACATTTCATGCAAATTAAATATGCTTCAAAACATTAAGGGTATTGCACATGCTTGATAATAGTTTCTTTGTGTCTCACATCACTGAAGCACAAGCTGCTATCTACTGTTGTGCAAATGTCAAATTATAATCTAACTTTCATTTTTACCTGAAGTATTTAGTACAAATACCATTTCATAATTATTTGATGAGTTGATTAAACTTTTTACCTGAGAAATGGGGTTATATTTTCAATAAGTTGCCAGTAGCAGACATGGGGTAATCATAATTGATATTCTGTTATCATCATGATTATTAATTGATTACTTTTTCATTAATCATGGATTGATCATTAATTATAGCTTTTGTATTACTTAAATAATAATTTTATAGATTACCTCTACAAGAGGTCATTACTCATTATTATTTTATGATTATGATTACTTTTGACCAAAAAGCAGATTCAATTTCAATTCATGAAGACAAATGACACATTAACAACATCAGACACTTGCCAACTTCTCATGTAGTTAATTACTCAAGTGGTGTAGATCTCTGATAGCTCTCGGTCCGAGGGGTATTTACAGGGATTAAGTCTGAACAATAGTTCTTATTTGGAACTTGCCTACAACTGTTTTTTCCGCTAATTTACATGAGGTACAAATAAAATTGACCTAGATCCACGGGAATGCGTATTGTTATTCCCCCTACAGGTGAAAATGGAGGGGACTTATGGTTTTTGCTCTGTCTGTCATAATTCTGATTGGTATGGCAACAAATAGACTAGAAATATTGCTGAAAATGGTGGAGTTTCATCGGTATTGGACTTATATTGCTTGGAAATAGTCTTGTTCAAACTAAGTAAGTACGGTACCAGAATATTCATGTGACACTAGGGTCATAATGGTAAAAAGTTTATTGTACCTAACGATTAGTGGAGTTCCGAATACAGTCTATTGCATTGATGATCTGCATTTATGCAAAAAATAAGTGTTGGAGCTTAATTAGGTGTGGGAACAGTTAAGTAATCAGTCAAATAATTGATTTCATGATAATTTTAGTGAACCATGTTAACCCATGTATACAAGTTACATTTTGAAAAAGCAATTCATGCAACTTCTGCACCAGTGGAGAGACTCTGGCATTTTCTTTCCTTTCTGATAGAAGTTGAATGAGTGACCGCGCTTTTCAAATGCCCATGAACATCAAATGCAATAATCGTGCAGTACCATGTATCTTTCTTTTTTGTGCAAGGTAATAGGATAAGAATTAAGGGTGTCACGGTACTCTGTGGGACGGTATATCGTAATAGTCTCCTCTCAGTACGGTGCATGATACGCCTTCGAGTGCGTATGGTACGGTACAGCATTTTTCATATGCGCCAACGCGCCAAGTAAACTTTAAATGTTTGGATGTTGTAACAATACGCGGCAAGAAAGATTCCATTGGCGCAATCAATAAAATATGTGGCACAGTAATTGGATCAATGTTAACGGAAATTCTCATCTCATATCACATTTTTAAATGACAAATTTTGTAATCATGGATTTAAAATAAAATAACATTTTTTACAAAATAAAGAAATGAATGTATGTAGAGGTCTTTAAATAAAATTGAAAAAATGGTTTAAAATGGTTTGTATGTTGTTTCCATCTGACAATACGTATCCCGTTACGTATTGTATCGTACACACTGTACCGCGATACGTATAGTAATGAAGGGGAGCGTATCATGACACCCTTAATAAGAATAGGATTTTTTTTTATAGATGAACAGTGGTTGATAAAGGGTCTAGAAGCCCAAATATTATTAAATGCATGAATTAATACATTTGTAATCAATTTGATCACTTTGGTTGAGATTACCAATTAATAATATATCAATGAAAAAAACATTAATCACCACATGTCTGCCCAGTTGCAACTGAGAGTAACATTCTTTTGTGACATAGACATTTTGCTTCACTTCATTATAAGAGCTATCACACTGCAGTTTATAAATTAACTGATAAGATAAGCTATTGGGGGACATCACTGACCCCAGTAGACAGATTATCTCCAGAGCCAATTAAATATGCAGGTTTTGTTTTTTGTTATAATTAGCACATGCTTAACAGTTACATGTATATGTTTCAATTGTACTTTCTCGTGGAAGCTGTCTAAGCCAGCTTTTTACCTTACCTGACCTTTGTAAGACAGACTGTCCAATAAAATTTCCTGCGGCTAGACACAAATAAAGACACTTCATTTATTCCATTGGCTGATTTGAGCGATATATATATATGGTATGTCAATAAAAGATTCTTATTGTGTTTTCAACAATATCATGAAAATATTATTTTTGATTATTTCACCATATTGACGTTGCCAAATGTGTAGGGAATGCTTGCAAAAAAATAATGATGTTATAATATATTATACATTTTGGGAAGTAATTTAAGTATTTCTTTGCATCAATAGAAAATAACATAAAATAATGACCACTTAAACATTAAAATTGTTGAAATCCGAACAAGATGTAGCCCCCCCCTCCCTAGCAATTGCTGTGAGGGGTAACAAACACCTGGACATTAAACCCGGGGGGTGGGGGGGGGGTTGTTCCGCTGAGACTTGCGAAATGTGACCCATTTTTATACTGGAACTCTGATAAAGTACACCCATTTTGATACAATAATTTTTTTTAAAGCATACCCATTTGTATACGATACCATTGAGAATGTGGACCCATTTCAATACAATATAAAGAAGTGAAACTCCAGCTGCTGGAGCAGTATTGAATTTTCATTAAAAACAATTAGTTGGTCCTTTATTTAAGGCAAGTGACCGATTGCCCAAACAGTACAAAACAGCACAATACAGCACAATACAAACCAACATAAACACAAAATATGAATAAAGCTGGGGTCACCGCCTTGGAACGGTCAATGCAAAGCATTGGGGGTTTAAACCTGGTTATAGAGCGCTCAACCTCACACTTGGCCCAGCAATATTTAGTTTTATAAACTGGACCCATTTAACTACTAGAATTTGATAAAGTGGACACATTTCATACTTGAATTTTAATTTCTGTCATATCAATACAGTATACTTATTAAATTTGCTATGATATCTTTAACGCTACTGAAATTTACTTTTTGATACCCATTTATATGGTGTGCGGTAAAAATGCCAGAGGTAAAAATGCCATAGGTAAAAATGCCAGAGGTAAAAATGCCAGCGGTAAAAATGCCAGAGGTAAAGTGGTAAAAATGCCAAAGGTAAAAATGCCAAAGGTAAAAATGCCAGACGTTATATAGTAAAACAGATTTTTGAGCAATATTTTTTAAGGATATTGAATATTGTACAGAAACATTTATTTTTTAATTGAACATGTTGTTAATGGTTGGGAATTTGTGTTTCTTTGATGAATCGGTCATTAAAGAAAACTTGTTAAATTCATTGTAAAAGGATATTGAGTATTGTAAGGATACATTTTTTTAATTAAACATGTTGTTTGAGAATAATGTGTCAGTAATACATGTTATTTTATATTGTATTCTAAAGATTCACATGCTTTTTTTAAGAAATGAAAGATTCAAATGTGTCTTATTCATATTGTTTCTGTGTCTTAAATGTGTCTTATTTATATGTGACTACGTGCTTATTTTTTGAAGAAATGAAAGATTCATATGTGTCATATTGGTATTTTATCCATGTCTTAAATGTGTCTTATTTAAGACTACAGGCTATACCGCCAGTGCGATGCAATAGATCTTATTTCTTAATCTCCACTTTCACACTTAGCGCTGTCTTTAATAAGGCTACCTCTATTTCAAGGACAGATTACTGAAAACTAAATAAAAAGTACAACGGTGATGTTGATCCATGTTGATGTTGATTCTAGCTAGATCATATTAAAGTAAATTATATTAGTTCGGAATTATACAATTGCGTATGCTATGCTTAGAATATATAGACATTTATTAACATTTGTTAACTGTACTGATATCCACATCAAATAATGCTTTTACCTGTATTATTTGCCATTGAACGCGTATTTAAAATAATAATGGTAAATAAAACGGATGCTTGCAATAATTGTCATTAACTTTTTCAAACGGTATAAATATAAGACAATGGTAGAGCGTTTTTTTAAGGTACACAACAATTTAGCAATAAATGAAATCAGTTATTTTGGCAGTAAATCCAATTTTTCCAGTACAGTAGCCAGGTGCCTGTGTATTGAGCTAATAAGATAGTGATCAACACAGCAGGTTGCTAATACACAGTGTAGACTTCCCCTGACTTTGATTCGAGCACAATAAATCCCAATATTATAAAATTAACAGAACAGAACAGCGAGTTTATTTGCGACATAAGCATATACAGCTAAACATCAAACTACCATAATAATAAATACACAATACACATGCATCAAAATAACACCAAAAATATGTTTATGCATTTTGTACAAATATATGACTTGTGAGAATGTGTGATGTAAGAGAAAGCTCTTTCTGTTTTAACAAAGTTAAGTGAATTTGTAAAATCCGCAATTGATAAAGAAAAAAATACAGTTAGATGTTATGTACACAATTTTAGTTGTGGGGGGAAAATTTACTCTCTAAAAAATCTTTTTATTATCTGCTCTAAGTTTAAATGCTGTAATTAGCGTAAGACATATCAATACATGCCTCATTTAATAATCAATCTATCATGCATTTATATATAAGCAGATTTCTGATTTCAATAGTTTTATGGTTTCCCATATTTATGCCCCCTTCAAAGAAGAGGGGGTAGATTTTTTGTACATGTCGGTCAGTCCGTCCGTCCACCGAATGGTGATGTATATCATTTGATGTATATCAAAGTTATAATGGCAGACACAGTATGGTGCCAGATAAGAGATTAGCCCTCCCCAATTAAATCAACTTTTTATAATAATTTAAACATTTATAATTTGACTTCATTCTCATTCACAATCTTACTTTGTGTAAATTAGTATAAATAATGGTTTGTTTATTTTGTGTAGTTACAATCATCGAAGAATGTGCTTAATTAAAAAAGTGCTTCAGTTTTATAAGTTAAGGAAAGTTTTAATAAATTGATCATTTAATATATGATTTAATTTATAAATTTAGTTTTGAAACAAGAGTCATTTAATAATTAAGATAAGAATTTAATTTATAATTTATAATTTTAATCCATTGATCAAGGAATATTAAATCTAAGAATTTAATTTAAAACAGGTGCTTGTTGATCAATTTATAATATAGGAAGATAATTTAATAAGGTGTCTTAGCTCAGGTAATATTAAATACCACACAATACCTGGAAATAAGACAGCGTTTTGTCTTATTACCAGTTATTGTGTGGTGTAAATGGTGGATTGGTTGTTTATTGTCTTTCTGTGTTCATTTGCTGAAATATGACAATGAATTTATAAAAATGAAGCTCATTCTATCACAAGAAAAGGAATTTTGTATAATGGAAGAGTTTTTAAGTTACAATATTCATGTAACACACATAAATCCTATTTTAAAGGTAACTGGCCGTCAACTGCAGTAGTCTGTTGTATCTTATGGAGAAATTGCCATTATTACATTATGCAGTAACAAGTCAACTAAACAGCCTGAATGTTGTTGGGTTAAAATGGTTAAAATGCTGATAGAAAGAAAAATAATTCACATATGAAACATTATAAATTGCATGCTTATGTGCCTTCTTTATAAATTCCATGAGGCCTTTATATTTTATGCCCCCGGTAGGGTGGCATATAGCAGTTGAACTGTCAGTATGTCAGTCTGTCCGTCCGTCCGAAAAAAAATTAACGTTGGCCATAACTTTTGCAATATTGAAGATAGCAACTTGATATTTGTCATGCATGTGTATCTCATGAATCCGCACATTTTGAGTGGTGGAAGTTCAAGGTCAAGGTCATTCTTCAAAGTCAAAGGTCAAATTGCGGCACAGTAGGGGGCATTGTGTTTCTGATGAACACATCTCTTGTTTTATCTAAATTTAGAATAGCATATAATACATTTTATATTATTTGGTGTTCATCTGATATGCTCATTTGTATTTTCAGTTTGGCCATGCCCAGGAGGGAGTGACTGAGTTATGGGGTGCAGAAGAAGCACAAGCCATCTCGGCATGATGAATCATCCCCAACAGCGCTTGAGGATGGTTTCTTGCTCGATGAGGATGAATCCATAACTGAGAACTGAGGATGATACTACTCTCAACACTGCATTGTATGAAGACAAAGCAATTCAGTGTGGTTAGTCATCGTCAACAACAGAACTAGACTCAGCTGACGTTGGAGACTGTCAAGTTGAGATCACTGTGCCTATCAGGGTTGAGTGTTACATACTGAACGAAGTGATCCAAAGCAATTTATTGTCAATACGCACGCTAGAGACCTGGACATTCGCTTTTTACATTCAGATCAAAGCATGGCAAAACATATTTAAGGATGAAAGTATGTGTTAATGAAGCAGGACACACTACTGAATATGTTCATGGTTAGGAAGTTGCCCAGAACCATTTTTTGTGGGAACAAATTTCTAGTGATTATCTTTTTGCCCTTTAGCTCACCTGAGCACAATGTGCTAATGGTGAGCTTTTTTGATCGCCTTTTGGCAGTCGTGGAGTGCGTGTTGTGTGGCGTCAACATTTGCCTTGTTAACAATCTTGAGGCAACATTAATTGTCCAAACTTCATGAAATTTGGTCAGAACATTTTTCCAAATGAAATATTGGACAAGTTAAAAAATTGTTCCGGTTTATTGTCCGTTTATTGTCTGTCATCATGAAACTTGGTCTGAAGATTTGTCAAAATGATATCTTGGGCAAGTTCAAAAATGGTTCCGGTTGGTTAAAAAACATGGGCACCAGGGGGTGGGGCATTTTTCCTTATATGTCTATATATAGCTATAGCAAAACCTGGTATCCGGACAATCTCTCCTACAGACAATCGCTCCTACGCTGAATTTGATAAAGCGGACGGTCGCTCCTATGATGTTTTGACAGGGCGGACAGTCGCTCCTACGATGTTTTGCAAGGGCAGACAGTCGCTCCTACGATATTTTGACAGGGCGGACAATCCCCCTTCACATTATTTTGCCAACCCGGACAATCGCTCCTACATTATTTTGTCAACCCGGACAGTCGCTCCTACATTATTTTGACTCCACGGCAAAATGTAGTGTACGCCGATCAAAGGCTAACACCTATGATTAACCGACAATTAAAATTGCCAACTTGTGTCGAAAAATGCGAAATAAGCCAGATATTTAAATTTGAAATCGAAAATGTCTGTACATTTGAATTCGCCATTATGTTGCATTTCATGAATTTTGTATTCAATGTATAATTGATTGAAGCGATTGAATGATTTGGAAAGTTCTAGTGATGTCGTTTAAATTTGTGAAACTACGATGATATAAGGTATAAAATACGCATCTTATGTATCCTTGGCAGGATAGCTCAGTTGGCTAATGCGTTGTTTACGTCGAGTCCTGCTGCGGGCTACTTTTGTTTTCCTTTTTTAAATTTTATTTTTGATTTTTTACAGGATCTTTTAAAATTTAATGTTTACCTTTATGAATATAAAGCATTTAATGACAAACTTCAAAACATGCCAAAATCTGTGAAAAGGCCCCTTTAATGTGACGCCATTCTGTAATCTTTATGCACGGTTCGCACATCATAGGTGTCAAAGTGGTCATTATCGATTGATACTACCATTGTTGTTATAGCAATTATTGATTTAATGCGGTTTTTATGTTTATTCCATTCGCAAAATGGCACTTATTCCAATAAATGTAATATAGGAAAGAATGTCCCTGATAGGATAAATGTAGGAACCATTGTCCAAAGTGCCCTTATAACTACCTTATATTTACAGAATCGACAAACTGTAACATAGTTTGTCAGTAAGTAAATTAATTAATTAAAATCAAATTGATCGGCTCATGTTAATTAAATTGGCTTTCTGTTAACAGGTTGGCAATTTTAATTGTTGGTTAATTATAGGTGTAAGCCTTTGATCAGCGAATAATATGTTTTGCCGTGGAGTCAAAAATAATGTAGGAGCGATTGTCCGGGTTGACAAAATAATGTAGGAGTGATTGTCCGGGTTGGCAAAATAATGTAGGAGCGACTGTCCGCCCTGTCAAAACATCGTAGGAGCGACTTTCCGCCCTGTCAAAACATCGTGTCAAAACATCGTAGGAGCGACTGTCCGTCTGTCAAATTTAGCGTAGGAGCGATTGTCCGAGATTCGAAAAACATTTTTACACTCTATAGAGTGTCCCAATGATATCATGAAAAACATGGCCACCAAGGGGCGGGGCTTTTTCCTTACATGACTATGGTAAAAACATGTTAACACTCTCAGTCGCATTTATAGTCCAATCTCCATGATGAAAAATTCTTATGTGATTATGAATTTCCTTCAGCAACATTAATACCCTGCCCCATACGATAATGGCTCTTATGCTTACATGTTTGTTGCCTGCATCACTGCAGAATATTAGCTGTTTTCTCCCGATATGTTATTAATTTTGTAATATCAACAACTTGCTTAATACGTGTAATAAATTGCTTATTTTTTATGCCAGTTGTATTGATATGTGTTTATGAATGATGAAGTTTTGATGAAATATCATTAAATTGTAAAAACTATGTTCATGCATTCTTTTATTGCACAGACTAAAATTAAACCTATCTCGCTAAAACCACTGGATGCGCGAGAGTTTGCCTATATTTGGCGAGCTGCCTATCTCTGTTATCTCTGTTATCTATGTCTCTGATAAAACTAATTACTGCTGTGTTGTTTTTTTCATCCTTTCCATTTGTCTCTTTTATATGTCTGTCAAATACAGGGCATATTAAGGCTCGATTTGTCATTGTCGGCTCGGGTACTACTTACATGTACCCCGGGTACTCTTAAGTATACTTACATGTACCCCGGGTACGGTAAATATACTAAAACGTACCCGGGAATTTAAAGCTTAATCGGTCGTTGTCGGCTATTTTTATGTCCCCCACTATAGTAGTGGGGGACACATTGTTTTTGCCCTGTCTGTTGGTCTGTCTGTTGGTCTGTCTGTTTGCGCCAACTTTAACATTTTGCAATAACTTTTGCTATATTGAAGATAGCAACTTCATATGCTTGTGTATCTAATGAAGCTGCACATTTTAAGTGGTGAAAGGTCAAGGTCATCCTTTAAGGTCAGAGGTCAAATATATGTGGCCAAAATCGCTCATTTTATGAATACTTTTGCATTATTGAAGATAGCAACTTGATATTTGGCATGCATGTGTATCTCATGGAGCTGCACATTTTTAGTGGTGAAAGGTCAAGGTCATCCTTCAAGGTCAGAGGTCAAATATATGAGGCCCAAATCGCTTATTTTATAAATACTTTTGCAATATTGAAGATAGCAATTTGATATTTGGCATGCATGTGTATCTCATGAGCTGCACATTTTGAGTGGTGAAAGGTCAAGGTCATCCTTCAAGGTCAGAGGTCAAATATATGTGGCCAAAATCGCTCATTTTATGAATACTTTTGCAATATTGAAGATAGCAACTTGATATTTGGCATGCATGTGTATCTCATGGAGCTGCACATTTTGAGTGGTGAAAGGTCAAGGTCATCCTTCACAAGGTCAAGGTCAACCTTCAAGGTCAAACGTCATATAGGGGGAAATTGTGTTTCACGAAGATAGCAACTTGATATTTGGCATGCATGTGTATCTCATGGAGCTGCACATTTTGAGTGGTGAAAGGTCAAGGTCATCCTTCACAAGGTCAAGGTCATCCTTCAAGGTCAAACGTCATGAGGGGGACATTGTGTTTCACAAACACATCTTGTTTTTAATTGAATATATTCACATTTATGTCAATTTTCTGTAAAATGGCTCTATATTATCGAAACTCATACTCACAAAGCATGTTGAGGCAGTTTTTTTTAAATAGAAGTTTGTTTAAGATAATCGGTAGCGCGTTTTACGACATAGGATTTTAGGCGGGAATACAACTCAAGTACAGTCTAATATCGACCGGGTACGATTTAGTATATTTACCGTACCCGGGGTACATGTAAGTATACTTAAGAGTACCTGGGGTACACGTAAGTAGTACCGGAGTCGACAATGACCAATGGAGTCAATATTAAGGGATTAATTATGTCATGCCTGGGGTCGGGCAGCTTCCAGTACTTTGTCCGGAGTTTTAGTCTTTAACTATATCACCTATTCACTTGAAACTTCATATATGCATATATGGATAGATCTCACTGATTAGAAGTTCAGTGCAGAAGAACTATAGCTATAGCCCCTTCATTACTTTATTTATCTCACTTTTTTATTGTCCGGGTCATAACGTAATTACAATAAGACCCATTTACATCAAACTTCGAACAAAGGTAGGTTGTGGTGTATAGAAGTGCAGCGTTCAACAATCATAAGTCGAGAACTCTGGCTTTCATATTTCACAATTCTATGCCTTTGTTGGTTTCACATTTTTTCTTGGTTTCCTGTTTTCCTGAAACTACTAGTTCATGATTGAAAATTAAGTTTTTATTACATTTAGAAAGGTAATCATACTGCTTATATGGGTTATATCAAATATTTCAGTTGTGTGTGGTATTTTGTATTTTATACACAATAATGAAAAGTGATATAAGTCCTTGGTGTTATATGTCTGTTTGTTTAGAGGGAAAAAGACAGCACATGAACTAACGTCTGGGATATCATATCCTTATCAGAAAACAAAACAGTTAATAACTGAAATTGCAAATATAACTCAAATGTATTTAAACATCATCGATTCTATTGGAGAAGTGGTGTGTCCCATAATTGAAACTAGCCAGTACAGTATGTTTCATGAAGACTCCCGCATGTCTCTGCTAATAACGCTACCAGTGCACGGTGTTGTTAAAGATAAAAAACAAACAACTACAATAACAAATAAATGAACCTAACACACTGCCCTATTCAGGCATTTTGTGTGAAAAAAAACAAAACTTGTGGAATGTAACCGGTACACTAAGGTACGACATTGCACCGAAAATGTTTGCAAGCTAAATTTCTAGGAAAAAAACCTCCAAAACTGTTACACGGGAATAAACAGCAAAAGAAATACAATTCCGAATGACAATAATTATGCTTCCAATGTTATTGTCTTTCTGGATTGTATTTATCATCACAGAAATGGATAAAAGCAACGTTTGGATTATCAAAAGGTAAATGTAATATATTTTCGAGATAAGTCACTATATTATTTATACAGTCTTTCAAAATTATGGAACGTTTTAAATTCATCTTTCCAGAAATAGCAATATGTGGGTCTAATCTCTTTCAAAAAGACATTTTATTCAACGTAACGTACCGAGTTAAGAAAATTCAAAAATTATAAATTGATTTTGGAACCTTTAAAAGAAAACATCAATTATTTAATAAAGTTTGGTGTCTTTTACTCTTTATACAATGGAATATATTGCAATGGGTATAACCTGTTTATTGAAGTCTGACCCCCCTCCCTTCTCTGGTCAAACTCCCATTGTAGTTCTTTATAAATTGGAGTTAAACGGGGATCCCCCGTCAAACTCCCATTGGGGTTTAATTTAAATGGGGGATTGACGGGGTCCCCCGTGAAAACTCCGTTGGAGTTTAATGGAAATGGGAGATGGACGGGATCCGCCGTCAAAACCCCACGGGGGAAGAAAATCTACACTTTATTTTCTTATTTAAGTACATATTTCTTACAATTATAACTTAAACATGTGTATTTGTAAACATTGAAACAGAAAACAAAGCATAATATTTAAATTACATTTTTTGTAAAATATAGGTAAAATTCTCCCGTCTGGCAAAACACTCCCGTTGGAGAATTGCAATTCTTAACGGGGGAGCCAAAACTCCGTTGGGATCCAACGGGGGATGGCAACTTTATCATCAAATAACTCTACTTTCCAAAAACATTTTAACTCTTTTTTTTCAATTATATGTATGTACTCAATGCCCCCTACAAATATGCAAAATTTCATAACAATTGTTCAATAAATAAAAAAAAATAAGTTTGCAAATAATCTGGATTTGCAAACTTAATCTGGATACTGTTTAAAGATGATTCAGGATAAAACATATCTTCCCCTACAAATGTGTGTTATTATTCATTTTTCCATTTGAAAACAATACTATTAAATGTTAAACTACTGTTTATCTTATTGATGTTATGCTAATTGATGTTTAGCTGATTTATGATAAGCATATAGATGATGTTAAGCTGAGTGATGATTAGCTGATGTTTGCTGACTGATGATTAGCTGATTAATTATTAGCTGATTGATGATTATCTGATTTTTTAATGAGCATATGTATTATAAGTTACTTGATGATTAGCTGATTGATGATGATCTGATTAATGATTAGCTGATTAATGATGATCTGCTTTGTGTGAGCACATTTAAGATTAGTTAATTGATGATTAAATGATTTATTGTTTGTTTTGTATCATCAATCCAATTTTCAGGCCGGTTTTAACGGTGGCAACACGATTGGCTGGACGGACATCATTTCTCGTAAAACAGACCTCCAAAATCTTAAGACCCAACAGAGCAGTGACATTGTAGGAAGATACGTATTCAAGATATCTCCAGGACGTGTTGTCAGAGCAGGGTGCTCTACGGATTATTTTTCAGGTTAATTGACAAAAGAATTAATATTTTTTGTTTTGTTAATGTATTTTGTTTTATTTTACATATGAGCCTTGCTCTGGAAAAATGGGGCTTAATTCATATGCGTAAAGTGTGGTTCATGATGCCGTTGCACTGGCTTATCTGTGACGATACATTCCACCTAGACTGAGATGTTGCTCAGAAGATAATTCCAATAAATAAAAAACACAATAAAAGCTCAAAGTGGCATCTATGATTAGCCTGTGCAGATTGCAGATGCTAATCTGGGACATTACACTTTATGAGCAAGGATAAAACTCTTTTTCCCAGAACAAGGCTCATTATTGTTTTTTGTGTGTTTTTACTTATGTTTGTAGGTAAGTTTTACATATATTAACATACTTTTTTATGTTAATTCATTCATCCGTAATGTTCTTGTACTTACAAGATACACATTGAGTTAATGTGACATCATAATTTGGTTTGCAGTAAAATCAGTATAATTTACATGTACATTGAAGCATATAAAATTCTGGAAAACCTTTTATGGTAAACCTTCACCTGGATGACTTGGCAATAGAGGAGATATAATTGGAATTGATTATATAATAACACTGTTTTGCTTAGTACAATCAGGTGTGTAAAAGTAATTTTCTTTTCCAGATCAACTTAGTATTTACCCAACCTTTGCGGGAATGTTTGGAGGTAAAATGATTGATGTATCCGGTCCCTGCTTTGAAAAGAATCAACATTACAGATGCAGATTTGGACAGGTTAGTGTGGAAGAACGTCATGAAGGTGGGTGTACTAATGCAAATCAAATGGAAATAAACATGAGCGCAATAGCCAATTTTGGATATTTTGAGCCACAACATTTCCTACAATACTTGTACAAGTGTTAATTTAAATTAAGTGTTGGCAACCATGGCCAAGAAATTAGTTTTTAAACCCTTATAGACGTTAATGTACAGAACAATATAGAATATATTTATATAGATATCACAATTAGTGTTGACATATCACAATTGAGCAAAGCAAGAAAAACTTCTCTTTATCTTAAATTATTAAAAGTTTTTGTATTTATCATTCCCATCATGCTTCATAATTTTCTTCATGTTCTTGTCTTTTGAAATATGCAATGGGTAACTGTAACAAGAAACAAAATCTGTTTGAAAAACATTCAATATGTTAAGCTCAAGATTTGGTTTACTTTTAATAATATATAGACAAATTTAAAGCCGAACGAAAAGAAAATCGTATCAAATATTTATATATAAGGACATTTTTCTATTTGATTTCAAATGTCCGCAGAACATGTCATCCTGAGCAAGAGGCATAAATAGCCCCTTGCCTGAAGTAAGATGCCTACACTGTAATATGCACTTTTTATACATCTATCAAACCAGAAAGATTCCGTATTTTTATTATATTCATATTACTAAAGTGAAGTCATAATTTAAAGTCTTTTGTGTATATGTCATATATGTAATTCTATTTGACATACGATGATTTCAGTTTTTGAAAGAATAAACATCCAAGTATCATTCACTAGTTTTATTTTGTTTTATTTTTAACGTCATAAAGTACATTTCACAAAAAAAGCAGAAATTATTAAGTGAGCTAAATAGATTAAGATTAATTGTGGGAAAACTCTGCTTTTAGTGTGTGTGTGTGTGTGTATGTGTGTGTGCGTGCGTGCGTGCGTGCGTGCGTGCGTGTGTGTGTGTGTGTGTGAGTGTGTGTGTGTGTGTGTGTGTGTGTGTGTGTGTGTGTGTGTGTGTGTGTGTGTGTGTGTGTGTGTGTGTGTGTGTGTGTGTGTGTGTGTGTGTGTGTGTGTGTGTGTGTGTGTGTGTGTGTGTGTGTGTGTGTGTGTGTAAAGTGTCACTCCAGATTTGCCTGTGCATTTAGCACGCAGTATTCAAGAATGACTGAAAAATTTTCCCCCTTTTTAGACTGTGCAGTCTGCACAGCGGGCTTATCTCGGACGACACTGCATTAAACTCAGTTTTCACCGTGATGTTCAATGTGACATTTGCATATTTCTCCTTTACGTCCAGGGTACCGATGAGAGTAATGCCACGTTCATCAGCCCTAACCGTGTACGCTGCATGGTGCCACGTCTAATGGTCAGAGACAACATCACTGTGTCTCTCATTGCCAATGGCAAAACATACTTTACAGATTTCTTCATAGGTGATTATTTCAGATATTTATTATTTGTCTTATTTTGTTTAAGTATTCAATGATACAATTTCAGTTACCACCAGGATCGCATTCCTCTGATTGATAGTACACATGGCACAATATAATTTGGGGCTGTCAACATTTGAACCCGCTTTAAAACTAAACAACGAAAAGCAAACCATATACATGAGCTGGTCTCTAGGAACATGAAGCTTTATGCATGTGTAAAGTATCATTTAATATTATTCAGGTTAATACGGGAAGACACTTTCCGCCTTGACTGGATTTTTGTTTATAAGAGACTGCCTTAAACAAAAAATCCTTTAAAGCGGAAAGTGTCGTCCTTTATGAGCCCTGCAGGCTATACATGCTTGCATGCATTAACATAAAAGTTTGTTGGTGAAAATAGAGATGTGCAGAAACTTTTGTGTTGTCTATTTATGTTAAATGTTAAACAATTAATAATTTCTTACTGTGAACAGTGTATTGTCATTAGATATTTTAAATAAATTAAAATGAACGAAAAAGCACACAAATGTACAAACATTGCTGTTTCCTAGCACCTAAATATATACATCAGGAATTTGTCAGATTGGGAATATACAATTCGGAAAATAAATGTAATTTCATGTTTACTACTGTGTTGTCCATTTCACACAGCGTCTGTTTTCTAAAAGGCTGAGTTTAAGTCTTTCTATTCAATATTGTACAGCGTACATATGTTACATCATATATTTTTTTCCGTTTAACTGACCTCTTCTTGCTCTTGTCTCGTGAAAAAAAATTCAAATAACTAAAAAGTGACCATTCAAACGAATATTCGAATATTCTAATAATTTTGCCATCCCTACCAAAACATTGTTTCGGCGTAACTATTATGTGAGATAAATATGAGATACAATTGTTTCACAACCTCATATTTAAATTATTATGTATTCAGTGTTTCCCGGGAGACTGTCTCAGGGAGAACATGTGACTACTGTGTCTAGTAAGGATAACATAACCTGGCACGATCGCGACCCCTCACAGTTGACCTTGACCTGGAAGCCAGAGTTGCTTAGCAACAATTCTAATGACCGTGTGAAAATAAACCTGATTGGCTATAAGGAAGATAATGAAATGGTAATCAGTACCAGCATTTTTTACAGAAATATTGTATACCATTGTTAAAACACACTTGTTTAATTGTCCGAAATAAAAAGTTTTGAAAGGAAATTCCAGCCAAATTTGTGTTGTTTTTTTAAACCAAATTCTTGCTTTTTTATTTTTTTATTTTTTCTGTTGGACAGGACGATTATTTTTTGCTTTTATTACTTTTGACAAATATTCTGGTTCTTCCAATAGTTGGACTACCATTAATGTCGAGTCCTGCAACACAATATCATATAAAAGAACACACACACAAAAAATGTGTGATCAGTAACTTGAGTACATTCACATTAATATCCCGTTTTGTATGCCTGATTATAAGTGATGCATCATTTGTCACTGAGTGTAACGTCCCTTTGACACGTTAGCATTAACCTAATTAAACCCTTGTTTATGCATTATAACTAGGGCTCATACAAGCTTTTAACGAGTCTGGGCAGCAACATACCTGCCTCAGCCGGCACCTACACCCTGGACCCGAGGCAGCACCAGTGCTCAGGGAGCGACTGCCAGTATGAGATTGGACTGCTCGAGGTCAGACTGATAGACAAAGCATTCCCAATGAAATACATGTAAGCATTTTGGCTCTCGGAAAACATGGCGCAATACATGTTTGTAAAGTGTTGTCCTAGGTGGCCGCAGCATTGGGTACATTTTATCAGGAAGAGCACTTATGCTAATAAGGAAACAAAATTTAACGGAAGTCTCTTCAGAACAAAAATCCAGACAATATGGAAAGTGGCTTTCCTGATGAGCCTGTGAGAACTGCACAGGCTTATATGGTGTAACACTTAACGCACATGCATAAAGCCCTTTGTCCATAAAAATGTAGCTTTTCTGATGGTACGATTCTTCATGCATTTCCTGATTCTTTCATTGATAAACAATTCTGGTTGGTTGCATTATGATAATCTTAATTGAAACTTAAAACAAAGGATTTGTTTCAAAATTCAGATACTGTTATTTATATAATGACATGTTACAAATACCTTTGCAATAAATATTTTACTTGATAGTTTCAATATCTCTGAATTAGTAACATTATTTATTTATGTGTCTCATTGCAGGTGTTTGTTTTTGGAAAAGTGTATTTAATGTTGAATTTTAACAAAATTGACATTTTCTTTCTTAAAGGTATCTGTCGAGTGAAGTGATACCCCTTGCTTGGTACGTCCAGACATCAATGCTAACACAGTATGGAACCACTTGGCCTACTGACATGTGTGTCAAGTGGTACAACCAAGACAAACAGGTAGGTCTATTTTTTGGACCCATGCATTGTTTCATAATAATGTATATCCACACCCCAGAACAAAATTTAGACATGAGCAGTAGAATCACCGAGGACATCTGCCTATCTCTACAAAGAACAAATCTTTTCTGACAAGAAATGGTATTCTAAAAGTTTTTAACTTTTAAAATTCAAAACTTTAATGCATTATTCCTGGTGTCACATGTAAAGTTAAAGTACATGTTCATGTCCAGCTCAAAACTGTGTTTTTTGTGTGAATTTTGGAAATAAATTGGCAGTAAGGATCATCATATCAAGACAATGTGTAAGTTCAAGGTACAGTGGACTCTTAAAGTATTTGCATAGTCCTTATATGGGTATTTTCAAAGTAAATGTTCATGCCTGACTCATAACTTTGTTGTACCTGATGGAAATTAAAACAAATTACCAAAATAATACTAATAATATATGTATGACATGTTGCATGAACAACCATATCAATCACTTCAAGGCCAACGTCACAGGGACACTTTTTTCCATGCTCCTTATATGTAAAAATATGTAGTGAAAATACAGGTAAGTGTCCGGGTTATAACATTGTTTTGCATCATAGGATTTGAAATTAACTGGCACAAATAATAACTGCAAATTCAAACGGGAAAAAAATCACACTGTTGTTTTTTTAACCATATTACCATTAGGCACAAAATATATTGAAATCCAGCTTCAACTACTTCTGCTTTGGTGTAAATCCAACATAAAATGTCCTTACCGTTTTAATTGTCATTTCGGCAACATTTCATATGCTTTATGTTATAACAAACGTTATAAGCAGAATATAAATATGGATCACATTATAAACAGAGGAACTGACATTTAAATAAAACTACGTTTGTAACTTGACAGTCTCAACCAAGAGCAGTAGTGACATATTGATATCACTTTTTTAATCAATTATGTACAATTTATTGAGGAAATCAATACATATCGAGGTACATCAGTATAATATCTTTAACATGTTGTATGTTTCGCAGATCGTTTTTGTCCAATGTATCAAATATTTATATCAGTGCTGCGTTTAAAGTCAATGTTCGGGATGGGAGTGGGTAGTTACGATCAGCTGTCAAATTTTGGTAGACTTTGCTGTTAATATTTTCTTATGTTTATAAGATGGGTTATGTCAGAAAATATATTAACACTGTTTAGGTAAAGGAAGTCAGAAATACCTTCTCCTTCTCTGACATACATTTTTATTTGCATTATTCATATTAAAACACAAAGTTCTGATTTAGACCTTAAAAATGTCTAAAGGTTGTTGGA
Organism: Dreissena polymorpha; assembly: GCF_020536995.1. Classification (NCBI taxonomy): domain Eukaryota; kingdom Metazoa; phylum Mollusca; class Bivalvia; order Myida; family Dreissenidae; genus Dreissena; species Dreissena polymorpha. The sequence goes on along the minus strand of NC_068366.1, from coordinate 12,106,818 downwards.
CAAGATACTTCATTTTTCCATAATAATCAAACAATTTTATTGATATTGTGATTACTATTTGCAAATTTTACTTAAATTCAATATCGCTTTTGTCCCATATCTTGCTATATCGACTATGAATACATATTTGCACATATAGACTAGCTTTTGTGTAAAATTAATGATTCACATTTATGAACATGGGCAAATATTAGCCACAGATGTGTATACTTGCAACTTGTAAACAAATATTTGTGTTAACTTTTGCACTTTTATTTTATTTATCACCATAAATTGTATTTAAGCATTACATAAAATACCAGGTTGGTGGTTGAAATAGTAACCAAATGAACAAAAGTGGCATATTTGTCTTCATCTGCGCCGGAAGTGCTAAGGAAGAGCAATTGTGTTTACACCCTTTGCCCTGCGTCGTGAGTCATCAACTTAAAGCTGGTTAACTCAAGATACCACATGTGTCATCAAGTCTTGATAATACCTGGCTAAAATTTGTATCTGGACAATATAAATTCAAAGTTTGAATCTGGATCATGACCATACAACAAAGGTCATCCGGTCAAATCCTAGAACATGTTCTTACCACTCTAGTGACCATAGTTATTATTTAATCTTTATGAAAAATTGTCAGAAGGTTTATTTGGACACAGTGTGCGTCAAAACACAATGTCACCAGGTCAAATCACCATTTAGGCCAAATGTATGACTTAATCTTGATGAACCTTGGTTGGAATATTTATCTTTACATTTTCTACGCTGACTTTGAATCTGCATCTCATGTGTCCAAGTACTAGGTCACCATGTCAAATCTAACAAACATGCTTACACAATAAATGCCACAATTATGATGCTATTTCAAAAAAAATTGGTCAGATTGTTTATCTTTAAAATATTTTGCCATGTTTAGATTAATTTTGTAATAATTTTGTACAGGTTTCCTCCATTTTAAGATTTTTGTCACGAGCAGCACACATATTTTTATTTCAAAGGGAAAAGTCACATGTGAAGGTCATAATTCAAAGTTTGAAATAAAAAATCTTGAACATTCTTGTCGCCACCATAACTTTGCCATAAATTGATCACTTTGGACATTTTTGGTAAAAATGAATCCCATCATTTCTGAACAAGTTTTATATAAAACTTTTCTCCAGTAACTCAAAGTTCAAAGAATAAAAATGGAGTTTAAAGATTAAATATGGCTCTCAAACAGTTTTTTGGGAATGTGAATTTTTCTTCTATCATGCCTTATTAAAAAAGCTTACCACAAATACCAACTATGAGGAGCTATCATCTTGTGCCGAACAATAATTGCATTATCTGAAAGAGTAAGGTCACACTTAGAGGTCAAAAGTCAAATTTGGCCCTAAAACAGCTTTAAAATTCCTGTCGCAGCCATACATTTGCCATGTAATGAAGGATTAAAAAATACATTGGCACAAATGTCATTTAACATAAAATAATATATTGAATGTAACACTCCTTAAGGTCAATGTCACACTTCAAAGATAAAAATTGGTGCTAAAACAACCTATTCGGCCTATAACTTTGTAATTCATCATGCTATTTTATCACTTATGGTACCATGAGAACACAGCAATTTGTGTGAAAAACCTGTATCCCTAATATAGAGGTCAGAGTCAAAATAACAACACAAAGTTAAAATTTTTGTAATAAAACAGCTTGTCCTCTCTGTTACTTTTTTATTATATACAAGACAAATGTATAATTAGATTTTTAGAAATGTAATATCAAAGGAATACCACGAGGAGACCGAGTTTTGCATGTATTAATTTTCTCATAACCTCAAAGGTAAAGATCACACGTAGAAGTCAAAAGGTGCATTAATTTTTTACCATTAATAGCTGGTGTTTGACATAAGCGGTGTTTTGAGACAGAAGTTGATCGTGGAGGCATCTATACCATTTGGACGCATGTCTTGTTCATTAACATCTATCTTATTGTTGTTTAACTAAGGTCGTACCATTTATCAACTCCAGGGGTCAACATTTGGTGTCCATGACATTAGATGAATGCTAAAGCGCGATCATGGTCCTCTTGTATATTATTTTGTTCAAATCCAAGAATGCTACTATCTAAATACAATATAATGCCTCTTAATAATGCGGAATTCAATATAACGCAGGCGGGTCTTTAGTTTTTTCACGAACCTTCCATTTTATCCATTAAATATGTCATCACGTATTGTGCTTATTAAATAATTGCTCAATTTAATTAATTACAACCTTAACATTACTGGGGCAATTGAAAGTTAAAGTGTGACAATCTATTGTTTATTGCAAATTAAGGTGTGAAAAATTGCATGCGTTTAGCAGTGTTGCAGGTTTTTATGCTGTTTCTATTTATGGTTTGAATCATTGACAGCTTTCACAAGTCTATTGAGGCAGGTTCCATTAAATTGTTGTTTGTAGCCAGTATGTAATAAAACATTGTCTGCTAAAATGTAAGTGAAAACTGAACGGTTTTTTATGTAAGTAAAGCACTCTTATGTAGTTAAAATATTCGTTATGTAAACACATGATTTAACATAATTTGGTTTTATGATATACACTTCAATGTAATTACAGAAATTTCACCCAAGTTTTATCTTTATCTAAGAAGCTTAGTGTAAACAGGTTGTGTTAAAGTGTAAGCCAAGATTGCATTTATTGATATTTGATGCATCAAGGATTTTTAGTGCATCTGAGTGCAAAGTGCCCTTGATAAGGTGTTGCAAAACCTTATGTTTGGTTTCTGTTGTTGTGCAGCATGCAGTGCGCGGTGTGTCATCGAAGTTGTACATTTGTATTCTGGTATGTTCAGGATATGAGCTGGCTGGATGACTTGCTGAACTGCCCTTGCTCGCTGACTCAGGCTGTCTCTGATTTTGGCCGATGGCAGCCAGACGGTTCGTGCAACCTTCAGAATGCAAAAAATCCAAACAACTGCTTCTACCACACTACAGCAGTCCACTGTGTGAGAGCTGTGCAGCCTGTGTAGGTGGAAACCATGTGAAATGTTTCGCATTTACAACTTGTTATAAAAATTCATCAGGTTGTTTACGCCCCAACCTTTAGAGGGGGAAGGGGCATATAGATTTCCACTTTCCCATCCGTTCGTTTATCCGTTCTTCAGTCAGATTGTTAATTGGCATACAAATAATTGATGTGAGAATGCAGAACATATAATAATATAATTATTAACCATCATCTGTTCTTGCATACCTCCATATTTGGATGTGTTTTTTTCATAAATGTAGTAATGACCCCTTTTTTTAATTGAAACATCACAATTTATGTCACGTGTAATTTAAATAGTATTTCTGCTAGAGAGCGAAAACTGTACAACCATATGAAGAAGCATTTGCTGTTAGCACCCCTATTATTTGGTTTGGATGTTTTCCACGCAACTGGACTTGTGTACTGTGTAACTTAAAAAGTAGTGCTGCTTTATGGCTGAAACTTTACAAACTTACTAATCAGCATGTGAAGTTGCAGATCTCTATATTTTGGTTTGCTTTTTTTGGCATTACAACTCAGGTTTATTTTTCCTTCTTTTATAATGACCGTTTTTCACAATTTTGAGAAATTCGCGACTGAAAGTATGCGACTTTAATTTTCACAATTTTAGAAAATTGGCTACTCATTTTTTTCACAATTTTGAACCGTTTTTAAAAAATGGGGGGGGGGGCAAGGTCACTAAACAAAAACAGACAACAGTCCTGCAACTGGAGTTAAAGTTCCATTAATTTTTTAAAAATCATACTTTCACTTGTGTTGCATGTAACTCAAAGGGTATTTTTGCCTGAGGGCTAAAACCTACAAAAGCTTTATCAAATTTGTGAAGTTAAGCAACTCTATTTTTTGTTATGGATGTTTTGTCAAAATTGGAGTTATGGGCCCTTCTTTGGTATATGTTGGATTGTATATTATGTCAGGCGTTAATTTAAGTATCGCTACTAGAGGATTAAACTTAACAAACATTTTTAAAAAGCGTGTGAACATGTGCATCTTTATTTTGGTTTTCTTATTTTCAGACACAACCAGAGTGATGGCTCCTTTTTTATTGTTTACATTTTTCACTTGTGTTATGGGTTTGTAAATGGTTGTGTCATGGAAGTTTCTTTTGTGAAAAGTGTCGTCTCAGATAAGAATGTTACGTCCGCACTTTTTGTCTAAACTTGATTTTTGCTAAGAAAAGACATCCATGTAAAATAATATCTAAAACTCTTTTAATTTCAGTCACGGAGCTGGCAACCAGTGCTGTTACAGTAGTACAGGACTTCTGATCTACGCAGAGGACACGTTCCAGGGCAGTACGCCGGATAAAGGGCACGATTGGGGGGCAGCCCCCTATGGGAAAAAGTTTTATGTTCCCAGCCTTTCCCACTGGCTGGCAGATGTGGTTACATTCTACTATTGCTGCCTTTGGACTAGGTACAACTCATGTGATTACTACATGGATCAGAGGCCTACAAAAAACTGTGCCGGCTACAACCCACCAATACCTGGTAATTTTTGTGTTGTGTTAAATGTGTCTCTGTTATGCCGTCATTTTTAAAGAAATCTTTTGAATTGTAAATTGCATGCTTATATTTCTCTGTTTTATATATGATGTACAAAAGATGTAAATGTTGTTTTTGTAAAACATGTAGTCATACTTACATTGACCTTTTAAGATTTTTAATTTAAAGTTGGTAGCAAACGGGGTATTATTTCGCTCAATAAAATGCATGCCTATTAAAATATAAACAGTCATGAAATATGAATAATTTCTGCCTCACAGCCAGTGTTTACGGTCAAGGTCATGTGATGACATTTAGTGGGGTATCACCGCGGCGTATGTATGGACCAGGTGATTACGTTCTCTTCAGGAGTGGAAACACAGAAATCCAGGGGCGCTTTAATAGGAATCCATACCCAACAGAAAAGACAGGTATACTGATTTCTTAATATTCATGTTTGAAATACTATAGACAAAACCCTTCAATAATTTGCTGCATTATGACTTTAAAGCAGAAATTGTTAAGAACCATGAATGTATTTAAATTGAGATTTTACAAGTTGCATATGTAATAAATAACCTATAATGCATATACCACAGGCGCTCGATGGCAAAGACTCAATGATCGACTATCCGTTGTGACTTTTTGAAAATGCAGCTGCAGCCGTGATTTTTATAAACCTGTTTATTATAATGCTTACACATACTAAAACAACAAAAAAAGATAGTTTGACTATGTATATAGATATTGTCAATATATATATACACAGGTTTATAACAATCACGGCTGCAGCTGCATTTTACAAAAAGTCCCAACGGATTGTCGATCATAGATTCATTGCCATCGAGCGCCTGTGGCATAAATCAGATGAAAATGTTTTTGATGACTTTTAAATAACGAAGCTTTACTGTTTTCACTCTCATTTTGATTGTATCCTGGGTTGGTCTAATGTTTTTTTATCACAGTTAACTTTTTTCTTAAAGTAATAGTTACACAAGTATATAGTTATAATACTATACTAATTAAATATAAGGATTTGTATTCATCACTTTTTTGTTAAACGCCTGTCTCTTGTTAGGACGTTTTACTGGATCAGCCTTAATGGATGCGCTGGCGGATGGTGTATTCATTGTCTCTGCTTTCTAAGCTGTACATTTTGCATAGAATCTTCACCAAACTTTCTGGAGTTTTTTAACATAACATTAAGACCAAGCTAAATAACCAACCCAATTATTGCGTTTTGTTCATGCAATTCATACCAACATGCAAATATTGTGTTCTCTAATATCATACAGTTGATATTCAATCTTTGCCTAACTTTCTGACATAAAATCATAACCAACTTTGATAACCAGGAAATTCACATCAGGTTTTCGACGTTATTGCCCTTTGTTAACCAAAAATACATTTTCATTTTCTGCTCTCTTACTCATGTGGTTTTCATAAAATGTTCACCAAACTCTGCAAAATGGAGGTCAAGTTTGATACCAGCCGTATTACCTAATACACTTCAGAGTTATTGCCCTTTCTTTATACTTGAATGGAACATTTGTGTTTTTTCTCTGTTACTCAGACTAACTTATACTTATGATCAAATGTTCACATAACTTCTTACAAATTGCACACAAACCAATCAAAAGAGTGTGAAAAGATGCATAAAATGCGTTAAAAGATGAGGAATATAAATGTTTTATATCTTACCAATTGTCAATAATAAATATTGCCAATTGTCAAGAAAACAAACTGTGAATGTTTGTTACAGACTTTTTGGGGGCACATTGTTTCCTTCAGTTGTTATGAGACAATTGACTGCACTAAAATTCAACGTATTCGTCTATATACACATAGCATTATTACATTTATTATTGATGTAATTATTCAAGAGTGTTATCAATACAATATGGCCAAAGAAAGCTAGTGGCATCAAATGAGATGCGTTGTTTTTTTAACGAAAGGCATATATTTGTGTCAATGACCTTCTTAGTTATAGTTTTGAAGGCATTTTTTATATGCCTAATTTGAAGTCAGTTTTATGTATTTGTTTGTACATACAACATATGTTAGAACCAACTGTAAACTTTTACCTACTTACATATACATTCCAACATTATATAAACTAAACATTCCTTTACACACAGGCATGTTTTCTTTCTATAGAGGGAATGATATCTTAGTGTTGTCTTCTAAAATAAAGCAGGTTTACCATCAAATTTATCTTTAAACCCCTGATATTTCATTTCACTGCTATTTTCCAACAATGCTTCAAACTATGCTGTTTCCTACCCACCTATAAATTCCACAAATAACATTATACCCTCATCCCCCCCCCCCAAAAAAAAAAACCTAACCATGCTATTTTCCCTCAAATGCAAACAATTTTTTTTATATTGTTTTTTGGGCGGGTCCGGGGCTGGGGCTATGTTAACCCCCCAAAAAGGTCAGATGGCTCAATTTCCATGAGATAAATAAAAGCCTCAATGGTCCTTCCATTTTCAGACAGTCATACTGTTTTGGACATTGTTACTCTCGTGGGGATTGCTGTTCAGGACAAAGGGACGTCAGACCGTGTGGAGATTCAGCTACGAGGTCCTGACTATGACCGCAGCACTCAGCATCTCAACGTGCGAGTCAACGGACAGAACATAGCGTTCAACGAGAAATCACTGTTCTGGCAAGATTATAAGGGTAAGAATACCTCATTGGTTTGTTAGTGGAATATAAATCTCACTTTGTGTTTATGGATAATGGTAGTACTACTTTAAATTTCTTAAAAATTCTGTTATAATATATTACTTATGAAAAGCATGCCTCAATTTCTGAAAAGAGATATGTGCTTTTTCAAATAATGGGTTTCTTGAAATGGATGGTGTCTTAAACAAAATAGTCAATATTCATCCAACAGATGTATATTTAACTTATACCAAAATATCAAAATAAAGAAAACAAACAATCCAATATTGAAAATAACTGACATTCCAATATGTGTATGTGCAGGCGTGGCCATAGTGAACACGGACGACCGCAACGAGCAGTCCAACTTCACTGTGCTGCTCTCCAATGGTATTGGCTTCCAGATTGCAGAGACTTCCAACACTCTCCAGATGGACCTCATGGTGCCCAGAGCATTTGTATGTACATGTATGCAGGTCTAGTTTGATTAATACAGACTGATTTATCAAATTGTCTGACAAAAGGTGACAATCACAACATAAGGGCTTCAAAATCATCATTGGTTGCAGACTAGATACAAAAACAATTAAGATGAAATCCATGTTGTAAATACATTGTATTCACAATTTGTATCTATTTTACAGTTGAATTTCTGCGATTAAAATTGATGGGGTTCACATTTTGCAAAATATAAATTGCGGACGGTGAGGTCTTATATTCGCACAATGCCCTTGTTATTAAAAGAAATGTATGAATATTTTCATCGATGTTATACTCAATCTGGCAAAACCCAAGTGGACAGCTCCTTATCAATGCTAGCTTTGGGTCTAAAAAGACACGATCCAATACCGCATTTCCGAATGATATCAGTCTCATCATTAGACCTACACCACTGATAATTTGTATCATTTTGTGTCATTCTGACACCTTTTTGTTTATTGAAAAGCGTCTTAAATTTACACTTCATATCGGGAGGATTTAATCTTTACTAATGATGTCAACCTGAATATCATACAATTATTTGTTCATGTTTTAAAATACAAATGAAATACGGGCCATGCTCTTTGAAAAGGGGGTTTACCGTTTAATGCATTGGCGAAAAGTGTCGTCCCAGATTAGCCTGTGCAGTCCCCAACTGCTGACCAAGAAAAACACTTTCTGCAAAACTGGATTTTCGCTAACAAGAGACGTTCTTTAAACAGAAAATATTATAAAAGCGGAAAGTATCGTCCCTGACGACACTTTACGCACATGCATTAAACCCCCTTTTCACAGAGCATGGCTCATATATTTTAAATACAGATATAACACATAAATATTCCTGCTGAATGAAAATGTACCTACAATGTGGCAAAATGTTAAAATATTTAAATATTTGCTGTGGTTATAAGTTTGCATCACGGTAGGACGCGATCCACTGTAGCCACCTTCCTTCCAGGAGGTGTCATTTTAACAAGTATGGGATGTTATGTGAGTCTAATTGTTTGTGGACCACTTTCAATGTTTGACTGTTAATGGAAGCATTTCTATTTAAGATTTATAGAGTTTTATTTACTTTGCAACTTTTTGTGTGTATTAAAACAATTGTTTTGTATCATTCGTTACCCAAACGAGATATAGGGGTTTAGGATACCAAAGACATCTTTCCATCCATATGTCTTAGTGTATGCCTTCTATACAAAACAACAAAATATTATAATACACTTTCTAATTAGAGCCAGCATAAAAAAACTTGAATGCCGTGATATTTATGATACCATGTTATGCATGTGCAATTTTGATTTTCCAAAATTATACAAATCAAGACCTTTGTTTCCCCAACTTTCGGTAACATTATTATAACAAAGTTCTTGATATTGTGATAAGTGATTATAGAGATATTTATTACTACTGTGACAACTCTAGTTAGTCTTGAGACGTCATTACCTATGTCATGAGTTAATATATTTTAGATACTGTATAATCTCCAATAAATGCTACTAAGTTTGAGTTTGGCAAAACAAATTATTCAATTTATCGAGAGATTGCATGTGCAAAAGGGTAAATGGAGTAAATATGTTATTGCCCTCTGCAGTAAAGTTTACTAGCTAGTAGTAAATGTTTGTAAAATAGATTTAACAATAAATTGTTTTGCAAGCGATTGATATTCCTCTTGCCTTACAGAATAATGCCTTGGGTCTATTTGGAACTCTTTCTGGACACATGCTCTTGCCAAATGGAACAGCAATTAACATGATGTATCTCCGTGCATCTGATGAATACAACAAATTCCAGCTTGCATGTCAGTACATTACTTGAGTTTTCAAGCTACTGACCATTTGTATGCACCTCTTTGAAGAAGAGGGTGTATATTGTTTTGCTGGATGTCAGTCGATCGGTCTTTCAATAGACCAGTTTGTTTGCGATCAATTACTTGTAAACCCGTTGAGTAATTGGCTTGATACTTCTCATGTGTATTGGCCTTTGCTAGTAGATGACCCCTATTGAAATTGGGGTCGATCTGTCAAATGTCAAGGTCACTATTACACTAAGAATGAAAATTGTTTCCAATCAATTACTTGTGAACAGATGGACCGATTGGCTTGATATTTCCCATGTGCATTGGTGTTTAACAGTATATGGGCCTTATTGAAATTGGGGTCACTATATCAACGGTCAAGGTCACTGACACACTAAGTGTGAAATCTTTTCGGACCAATAACTTGTTAACTGATTCACCGATTGGCTAGATATTTCCCATGTTCATTTTCCTCGGACAGTAGATGATCACTTTTGAAAATGTGGTCACTAGGTCAAAGGTCAAGGTCACTGTCACAATAAGACTTTCTCATCTAACAATGAATAATACTATAATATTCTCAACCCAATTACTATAACGATGATTTAACAGAAGTGAATAATTCTTTGTCAGCTAAGAACTCATTTAAGTGGCTAAGTCACACTTATATGATAAGATTAAGTCGGATGATCAGTTTTGTTGCAAATAATTCCTGTTTCAAGGCCCTATTTTGAGGGCATCTGTCTCCGACAGCCGAGCTCTTGTTTTTATTGAAATCATTAAATCCAGACATGTATTATACTGGTATTCTTTTCTGGGGTTAAAAGAGAAATTAGTGATTTAAAATTGGTAATTCAATGTTTCAAACATTTAGATTTAGCCCTTTTATGTCAACAAAAGGTGTAAATGCATAATAATCGTTTGTTTTGATTTTGTATCCTCACATGATCATAGAAAAAAATACATTTTTGCAAGTGCTCCATTTTCTCTAATCACTCATGAATCAAAATTAATAATTAACAAAAAACAACAAATCTCCTCTATATACTTAAACTATATCACTCTGTATAAATCAGTGCAATATATAACTTACTTATAAATGACATCAGTTATTTAACTATTCAAATATTACCTAACATGCATTTATTGTTTGTTCTAATTTTATTACCACATGTATTTTTTTTTATTATTTTATGCAGAAATGAACATATGTAAGTAATGACGTGTACGATTGGTATTCAATAACAGCCAGAGCATATTTTACTTGTGATTGTTTAACAAACCCACACCCTTCATTTACAAGCATGTATGTTCTATTCTGTAAGGGGCTGTGCAGGAGAATGGTAGCCTGTTCCGAACCCTCTTGCCTGCAAACCACTCCCTGCTGGGACCAGTCAATGTTGAGCCAGCCCCTCTGAACACAGACACTCCAATTTTCTGCAAACAGAACCAGGAGTGCATCTATGACTACAGGTACTGGAATTAAAATGAGCGGCATGTTGGGAAATCAGGGTTAAACAAATGTGTTTTAAGTGCCATCACAGATTAGGCTGTAAAGTGTGCAAAGGTTAATCAGGGACATCACTCCTTTTAACTGGATGTTTGCTAAGAAGAGACTTTCATCACATGAAAACTACCATACACGCGGAAAGTCTCATACCTGATTAGCCTGTGCCGACTGCAAAGGCTTACTTGAGAAAACACTACACACATGCATTAAGCCCTGTTTATCCAGAGCAAGGCATGAATGATCTCAAGGTAATATTGTTTGGCTAAAGTTCTGTTTTGTTTAAATATTAATAATATCCACAGGCATACATTGTGTACGTCCCATTTTGTCCCAGAATGTCCCAAACATGTATATGTTCTTTTTTCTTTACATACATCATTATTTTTTACTTCTAAGCAGATGAAAAATTGTTAAACAAGCGTAATGATCAAAATCATGCTTCAAACCATAGAACGCTTGCTTAGAACAACTAAAGAAACAAATTATGATGATTAATCTTTGACTTCATTTGTCAACAACTAAGTTCAGTTTTTCTATTTGAACACATCTTTGACCTTGACCTTGGCAGGCACACCGGATCCGAGGCTATAGCCAGGAGCAGCATTCAAGCAGCAGAACGATATGCTGCCCTTCACAACAACTTGCAACCTGGTAAGCCAAGTGCTGTTGTTTTTTTTCTTTTTGCAATATTAACAAAGGGTTACCATGTGTGATAGTGTTGATACATTTACAAAGACACGATACTGTGTAGGTTATCATTCTAAAGAAAATATATTCAATAATTGTATGTATGTGTATAATAATGCATTATTAGTAAGGTTTTGCCTTTAAAAGGCTTTTTTGTGGTCCAGGTGCTTACTTTAACTTTGTTGAGTTTTTGGTACATATGTTTTGAGACATTTAGCTAAGACTATGTTACAATCTAGTCATAAAAGTCTTTATAATGATATTTTTTTGCAATTAATTGACGTTGTTCATGCTGATAATTTTTTTAATGTAATGCACAATCTAACAAACAATTGGAACTTCGATTTTGCTGTTACCTAATGAGTATGGAAAAAGAAATAATTTTTTTAGGTAAAATGTATGTCAATAGACTAGGAAAAAGATATTTATTATTTTCATATTGATTATTCACCAATTAATCCAAGCTATACTACTCACCAAACTGTCAGCATATTTGACTGCGTAAGCTTACAATCTCCATTATCACTGTTTCTTCTACAGGTATTTATTTGAAACTTCACACATGTGTTTGGGTGATTGTAAGGGTCCCAGACCAAGTTTCATAACTCTGACCTGCAATATAGCAGAATTATGCCTCTTTTTGAGCGTACACAATTCTTGTTAACATTAGTGTGCTACTACTCCATATCTCTATATAGTGCATATCGTCACCTTAGCGCAAAACAGTGATAAGTGACATATTTTTTCAAAAATGACTTTATTGCATAAAATGATCTAAAAAGATACCATACATGGCCTAAAGAAATATCAGAATGGTATTTCAGTTTAATTGGTACTTTTAAGAAAATGCCATACTGTATTATTTACACACATAATTCTGTTCGGTGCAGTAAGTAAATAAGTGCACTTGTCTACTTACTTCACCAATGTTATTTTCATTTAAACTGCTTTGCATTGTGCAAGAAAGTCACAAGTGCACTTGTTCACTTATTGCACCAAAATAGTATTGATTTCCAGCAAAGTTATTTGGTGTAATATAGTGATATTAGTGTAATATATCATGGCCAAATGATGACATCATAGCTAGAACTTATGCATTGAATCCCAGTTCAAAGGACATTAGCACAGAGAAATGTTGAAAAATTAAAAAGAAGCAACTGAACCATAAACTTTATTAAATCAACTTGAACACCAAACTGTACATAAAATAACAACGGGGTCACCTAGAAATTTCTGAGTTTTATAATATTTGCATAATCATTGATACACTGAACACCAAACTGTACATAAAATAACAACGGGGTCACCTAGAATTATCTGAGTTTCATAATATTTGCATAATCATTGACACACTGATATTCCAATGTCAGTTACGTTATATTCATTTTTAAACATCAATACATTAAAAAACTCGCACAGATTATTTATCATTATATGTGGTAATGTGTGCTAAACAGATTCCTGACTGTTATTTCGTTTTTTGATAATTATTTGAATTTTTGTCATCATTTTTCTAAAATTACTTAACAAAATCATCAAAAGTTTAAAAAAAGGGGTGTTCTTTAAATCATGTTGATCATTTAAAGGATTATATAATGACATTTAAACAACGTTGGTTTAAAAATCGAATTCAAACATACATTTTTACCAAAACATCATTAATATTTTCTTACAAGGAAGAAATAATATCTCAGAGCCAAAATCAAGTACGTTAACACCCTTTGTATTTTTAACGTACCTGACCATCAAACGTACATACGTACAATTCAATGAATCTTTATAAGCATGCCAAATTTGTTTCATTGATACACATGTTTTATACGAAAATGATATTAATCTCAAGGCTGAAGTCTATTTCGTTCCTATAGACAACATGCAATTACAACTAAGTCAAATACGTTTACATTTTCAAATAACAAACATTATGATTAAAACGTTCACATTTAATAAACACAACCATTTATGAGTTCTATAGTAGTATATATACGTACTTCTTAGAAATATTTTTGAGTCCACGTACCTGACACTTTTTTTTTCAAAAAAATCAATTATCACAAAACAAACTACATAAACTGGTGTCGAAAAACGTGCAATTGGCATCTTCAAGTTTAAACTGCCTTTTGCATTTGCTGCAAGGAATTGGCTAATGAAAGTGGTGTCAACAAACGTTTAATCGGCATCTTCGAGTTTAAACTGCCTTTTGCTTTTGCTGCAAGCAGTTGGCTTTTGGATTTCACGTTCAAACTGTTCAAATTAAACGTCTTGTACGTCATCTCTTAACGGCCACTTAAACAGTTTCAAATCTCCTTTCCCTGAGTTTCCTCCATGAATAAAACTGTCGCCTCCTGTTTATCATCATCAACCTTGAGAAGTTTCCCTGGGTAGACGATATCATCCAAATTTACAAGATAGTATGCGTCTTACAGTGCTCCAGCTAGGATTTGAAAAGGGCAGGGGGGCTTTTAGTCAAAAGGGCACTTTCAGCGCGCAGTATTTTTTCAAAAGGGCACTTTCAAGCGCGCTAGCGTTTCTGGAATGCTTCCTGTTGCTGCAGCATGTTCATTTATATGTTATTAATAATTGTTAGAATATATTATTCCAATTATTATTAAAACCATTCAAATATAATGTCTACAATGAGGTATAAATTAATAACAATGTAATAAGAGATTTATTAATTATCATAATTTAATGTAAAAATAAATAATACAAAAAATGTTAAGGGCAGGGGGAGGGGGGCCCTAGGAAGAGCAGGGCGGAGGTTTAGAGGGGCAGGACGGGGCGCCCTTCAATTTAGGCCTAGCTTGAGCACTGAGTCTTTGACTGCTTTGATCGATACGGATTTATTTTCATCTGAGACTTTGGGCAACACATTTTCATCTGCGATTTGTGAAGAGCCATTTCCGTCTGCGCACATTTCAGGAATGTTTAGCTTCTGTACTTTGTTTCTGTTTTCATCGACATTTCCTTCATGATCAATCAACGTCCGTTTTAGTGAACATTCCCGTGTGCTGGCTTCATTACTTACATTGTGTTTTTCTGGTAAAGTGTCTATTTTCCAGTGTCCACAGTATTTGACTTTTTAACAGGCTTTCCAGTAACACGAGACCTCGTCATTATATAACTGATTGTGTGCAGCAAATAACGCATGCAACTTTATGGTTTCCGAAACAGAATTCGGGTTTTTCATCTCGAGTTCTTTGGCCGTTGTTTAATACTCATTTCCATTATAGAACACATACTCGATGCTTTCATGTCAGGGACTAGTTTTTTTGAAAATCGTGACCACCACTGTGAAATTATGGTTTGTGACATCAGAAACAAAAATAAAATTCTTGTGTTTCAGCTTTTCTTCTTCTTTATAGTAAGCAACTACCGGGTGCAGTGAACTCCTGTGCTGTTCCAATAAGCGCTTTGAACTTTGTCGGCGTTGCTGCATGTGAAATTTTCTGCAAAATCCATATGGATCAATATTTCATTTCTTGGCAAGTGGGCTTTTAGATTTCTTATGGCAGTATATTGCGCCTTCACCCTAGAAACATGCTGTAAGAAATCTCGGAACTGCAGTTGTGTATGATTGTTCTCTTCTTTCGTGTTCTTGGATTTAACAATTTTCGTTTTGTTCCTCCCCTCTACTTCTACGCGTTTCAAATCCTCAAACTCGACTTCTGTGTCATCCTGTATTTTATTAGTTAGCATATCGGTCATGTCCTGTTCAGATACTATCTTGCTAACCGTTTTTGGGTTTGTTAAATATCAATTCCTACAGAGCGAATGTAGACCATTCCTCAGGCTAAATATAACAGTCTAGTCATGCATTCTACAAAGATTTGTGCTTTGAGTGATAAACAAATTGTTACTATTGTTTTTACTCTCAGCTACAATAATGATCAAATTTATGCTGGAGTATTTTTCGGCATAGCTGTTTAACGTCACTTTTGACCTTACTTGACCTGTGTAAGTGTCCAATAAAATTCAAAAACAATTTCCCGCGGCTAGACACGAATGAATACACTTCATTTATTCCATTGGCTGATTTGTGTATACCACCAGAACATTGGAAACATTACCGCCTCTTTGTAATACTGTTTTCTGCATGAAATAATTGTATCTCTAATGAAAAGGCTTAATAGATAGAACAGTTTTACACTCAACTCTCGACATCAATACAGTTTGTGCGTGCAACTTTTATTTTCCGAGGATTGCCAGCGCAAATGTGTTTGTACTTCAAGGCTATGTCCTCATATTTAGTACTGACTTCCATATTCCTGTCAACATGTTAACATGTAAAAGTATAAAGAGCAGTGGAAGCGTGGCCTTACTTTAATGCATTGCATTTCAACCCGCGAGGTATCAGGGTCAGTTCGCGGCTAGTGTGTGTGAATGTCAGAGTTTATTGTACAGGTCATAGATCACTGCATCTTCACGACTACCTTATGTGCTGACATGAGTTCGCGGCCAGTAAAATAATCGTTATATAATATAGACGCTATCGCGTGAACTAGGTGAACTGGAATTTTCTTTAGAGCAGAAATATGTTCAATGAAGATATTCAGCGATATAATTATGGTATGTCAATAATAAATTCTTAATGTGTTTTCAACAATACCATGATAAATATTATTTTTGATTAATTAAACAAGAATTATTCCATCATATTGACTAATGTATTGAGCATGAGCGCGATGATTCTCGATACTGTTAATAATCGAATCAAATAGCAATGCCAGACAAACCACTAAAACAGGTTTGTTCGAAGAATGTGAGTATTAATATTTAAAATGCAGGATACTAAGCGTGTGGCCGGTTGACTCATATGTTTTAATTTCACGTCCATTCTTCTTTTGGTTTTCTGTTTTGTATCTTATATAGGTTTATGACCAGCAATATGTAATAATGTAAAATTAGCCGCTAAAACTCCGCATAACATCCCGTACTGCGTGTGATGCAGCTAAGAACTGCACAGAAAAAGACATTCGTTATCCTTTATCTCATTCATTGAACTCTTTATCTTTCACAAACTCCAACCACATTCAACGCTGTACATCTTTTAAAAAGATATTTCTTGTTTCCTGTAGTGTTTTGTAAGATATCATAGTATTTTGCAACAAAATTTACGAAGAAAACTTGAACTTTTATCTACTTAGAGTTAAAAAGTGCAACAAAATTCTCCAGTTTTATTAAAAGTCACGTTAAGTGTATGTGGGCTTATCAGTAGCCTTTTTTTATATATCAATACTTATATACTGGGAGTGTGACAGTAAAATTTAAGATGATAGTACTGTCAACTTCAGCCAAGTTGAAGCCATGATATTGTAATGATCCATCAATATAGAAGAAAAAGCCATGTAGTAAAAGATGTCTTGTTTGTCTAATTGGTTAAACTTTTTGTCATTATAATTTGACAAATTGTATTTAACTCACATTAAATAATATTAGCTGAAGTATACTGTATCAATGTATGGTGATGTTGTCATACTCCTCAATTGGTGCCTGTTCCAATGAAATTATATTTTCTGAAGTTTACAAATTAAATGTAGATGCATGTTGTTACAAATATAATTATGTTAAATGAAATACCAATGTAATATTATTGATTAAAGTTGATTAATAAATTATCCAGCAAAACATGTTGTTTTTTTCCATTAATATGCAAAATGTTTCTTTAAAAATGAAAAATTATTTATTTCATCTTAAAAAGATTCATAATGCTATCCATGGCAGAACCCCAGTGCTCATAATTTTTCTTCCTATATCAATATTGGTGTAAAAATTATTTTGTTTTCAATATCCTTAAACATTTTATTCTTGGTTTAACAACAAAATCAGTAAATTGTTTGATTTTTAACCATAATAACTTACCTTATTCAGTTATTGCACAAAGAATGTCCAGTGCAATATAGTAATAAGTGCACTTGTTACAGTATCGCACTAAAAATATTTCAGTGTCAAATGAAGTTATGTGCAAATTCATCAAATATAATATAACTTGGTAGCAATATACTAAAAACATTTTATCTATTATATTTTTAGTTTACAAACTGTATAAAAATGTAAACAGTGTTAAAATCAAAGATCAATCTTTTATTAAAATCAGTTTTTTTACTCTCCTGTAAAATTTTGAAATATGGACTTATCACTGTTTTGCACTAAGGTGACGATATATTGAATTGACAAGTTCTGGTTCTTCATGAACAATCACTCAGTAAGATTTTAACTGTGACAAGCGTTTAAGAAGAAATATGCACCCATTTTATACTTAGGAACGTCAAGTTAAGGTATGCATTAAATATGAAATGAAGGTAAGATGTGCGTGCAACAACTACATATCTGTGTAATTATGACTGATATTCACAAATGTTTTGAAGATCCTTATGCGAGTTGAGAGACCAAAGCCCATAACTAAAAAAAAATCTAATTTTTAGTCAAATTTGTTGTTAAAATTTCAGAAGTCTTCATCTTTTAGTTAATATATACCTTATGACAACCACATATTGTCAACTTCAAATATGCCCCTGTGGTAATTATATTAGAAGGCATATACAAGGTATATGTAATACTATCAACTAGAAGTGTGGTCGAGCAAACGTCTTGGGACAGCTCTTGTTCAATTTTGTTAAGTTCTTGACATCTATTGCAATACAACATGTAGTGAGGTCATGTGGCATACTTGACGTGCCCCGGTCCAGAAAGACAAACTATGATTACACGTTGGGAACCACGACCACGATAACCAGCTGCAGAGTGGGTCAGCTGCATGGAACCGCTACCTACACATGTGTAGAAACCTCCAATGAGACCCAGGCATGGTCCCCAGCTGTAGATGCAGTCTGTCACGGTAGGTTGTTGGCAGCTTTACCATCTTTAAATTGTCCTTTAAATGATAATATTACTCTGAGTCAGGATTCTTTCACCCTTATCACGCATTTTGACGCATTTAGTAGAACCTCAGAAAGTAACATTTAATTAGAGACCTTTCTTACTAGATTCAAGTCTTAAAGGCTTCATTTCCAACCCTTAGCTACTGATGAGCAGCAAACAGCCTAAAGCCTGAACCGACTGCGAGTTTCTCGCAGGCTGGTCTGTCTTTATGCTGTTTGCACCCATTTCGGACTACTTCCAAATTCCAAAAGTAGTGTTTGTTCACTATTCTGATCTAAAATTTAGAATTGGAAAAAATAAATTTCCACTTATTTTGATTTTTTACATGTGACTGCATTGTTAGCGTAAACTGATTGGTGACAGGTCATGTGACGTGATTGCATATTAAACTCTTGATTCTTATTTTTCTATCTCTGATGTTTCACCGATTATCTTGCTGCATCATATTTACTGTGCACTATATGTAACTGTATCAGGAAGTGTTGACACTCGTTGTGCTAATGCAGAATTTAGTGTTAAAAACTTGAAACGATTTGTTTTGCCAATATCAAATGGTATTAGTTTACTTCTATAACAGTTTGACATTTGAATGCTACTGACATGTCCTATCCTGTCATGATGGGTCCCTTAACACTGTTTGCGAAATGGCTCCTTCTCCTGCTCACTGTCGGCCCTCCCCTAAAATTAAGAAGTACTTGCAAGGTTTTATTTGTGATGTTTATTGTATCCAATCACATGGCTTACTCATTATGAAATAATAATAATATGACATGTTTATTACAAGCCAACAATATTTGTTTTTTATTTAGACAGGCTCAAATACTGGTGATATGTTACATGTCCTAAGCAGTTTGACTAACATGAAGACTATTTTACTATCAAATATAGAAATGACATTCAAAATGACATATTTAAAATGACAATGAAAATCTTGTATTATACATCTGTTTGCACTTAAAGATTTTAATAACATAACTTTGGTTTATATATTGTAGCAGGAGCCTCCTATACAAATACTAGCCAGCTAAAAGTGCTACACAATAACCACACAGCTCAAAGCGCCAAACAATTACTACGCAGCTGTTCAATTTATTACACTTATCAAACTAAAGCTGTTTTTTCACACTGTAGCACAATTATATGGTAGGTTGGTATTACGTATTACCAGTGTATTATTGTATGAGCCTCATCCACAACAATAAGTTAAGTGGAAGTACTGTTCGCCATAATGTCCCTCCACTTTTGAATGTCAAGAAGACTCCTTGGAAAAATAAATAAAGTCATGCATCCCAGATAAATATCTGATTCTTCATTAGGTTCTCTTCCGATAAACGTAGCTTTGAGTCCGAGGAAAGTCAGGTATTCACATTGTTCTTTCATTATTGACAAAAGTGGAGTAACGACAACAAATTGACAGTCAGTGCACTGATTTCTTTTGATAAATTAATATATTTGATACATCAAGCGTTTCCCTCCACCTGTCCGAGTGCTTAAAAAGATATCGCACTCATGAAATAGACTTGAGATACTTTTACTCTGAAAGTCGTTTAAATGCTCAATTTTATAGAAATCGCATGCACGACGAAATTTCATTTCTACGGACGATGCCATTTTGACAACAAACCCGAAGTCTCTATAGTACGAGTTGTATCAATGGTAAAAAATAACCTCATGAAACCATGAGAGATTAAATGAAATTACTAGATTTGACACACCCTAAAACGGTGAAAAGAGTTCGTAATTTCCCACGGTCTATAAATGGAGAGTCGCTTAATGGGTTGAACGTGGGTATCCGACGATGGGTTATGAGATACTCGGAAAAAAACTCCATCACGTGCCAGGAAAATAGGAAATGGGATACACTTGAGGTTTACTTCACAATCAAGGGGGAGAAAAGTATATGCACATTTTATAATGAAAACAAAATCTCCAATTGTATTAACCCACGATAGAAAAAAAAACATAAGATCGACATAAAACTGGAGTTAAAGTAAAATTTTATCAAAGTGCACTTTCATGAACTGTTCCTTTACAAATAGTTATTGTTATTTTAAGTTAATTTTAAGCGTGTTGGTTCCGTTCATTTCCTTTTTGGTTAATTCGTGCTTAAGTTTACCAATTGTCGTATTTTGTCCTAGTCGTTCACCTGTATTGTTAGATGTCAATGTTTTCAATTCTGCCGAATGGCTCCCACCGTCCAAAAGACAACCAACAAATCCACTGTCATAAATACGGGTAGAGCGGTTAAGGTTTTACAGGAAGGCCAACTCGTACTTAAATGACACATATTTACAATGTAACGGCTGGTTCATCGAAGCTGGGAAACGTAATTTGATTACGGTCAAGGTCGATGTAATTGTTTTTATCAAAAGTCCGAAGTTGCCTTTTCTTTAGTATATATCATCGCTCATAAATTTAAACGAAAATTTTATTATTAAGAAACATTAAACAATACATCTTAAAATGTCATTTAAAGCTTACAAACATATGCCATTCTTATTTAAAATGGGATAATTCTTACACGTTTAACCAACGCGTTGTAAATATTTCTACTAAGAATTCTATACAATAATACACTATACAATAATAATAACTGGCTATCACTTTATAGCTAGAAGGGACAGAACCTATAGCTACCACGGCGGGGTTATGATTGCAGCCAAGGACAGCATCGTTGGCACGGAAATAAATATCACAACCACCACTGAGATATGTGCAGCCTCTATTGAAAGGCCAGGGAGCCAACTGCTAATAGTTTGCGCAGTGTATCGCCCACCTTGCACAGACCAAGCTTACATGGAAGAAATGTGCCTTAAAATCAGGGATATACACTCCAACTACACCAAGTCCACCATCTGGATTGCAGGTGACGTGAATCTCCCGGACATCAACTGGCTCAGCTCTACCATAGATGGAAACTCAAACCCGGTCGGCACTAACGAGCTGTTAATTGACACCATCTTTGATACAGGCTCCGAGAAAATAGTAACATTTCCAACAAGAAACAACAATACACTCGACCTCTTCATTACAAACAGAACATCTCTCCTAGGCACCGTAACATCAAAGACAGGGATCTTTGCTGATGACACTCTCCTATACAGAAGGATCAAGACAGCACAAGATGCAGCAACACTCCAATCTGATCTGGATTCCCTACAGAGATGGGAAAAGGACTGGCAGATGTCGTTCAATCCTTCAAAGTGTGAAGTCATACACATCTCCAAAAAGCGGCATCCCATAAAGTCAGAGTACCTTATTCATGGACAGAAGCTTGTACCTGTAAAGGAAGGCAAATACCTTGGTGTGACTATCTCAGATAACTTGTCCTGGACAACACATGTAGCTGAAGCCACCCAAAAGGCAAACAACAGCCTAGGCTTCCTGAGGCGCAACCTGTCTAGCTGCCCACCTAGCGTCAAAGCACGCACGTACACCACCTTAGTGCGTCCAATAATGGAGAACGCTGCTACTGCATGGAATCCTTACACTCAAACGTGTATCGACCAACTAGAAGCAGTCCAGAGACGAGCAGCTCACAGATGATAGCAGACATCGGATGGCAGCCCCTTCAAGCGAGACGCCAAACTTCTAAGGTTACCATGATGTACCGGATAATTAATAACCTTATTGATATTCCGTCTGACCCCTACCTCCGCCCTGCTATGTCATCCACTAGAGGCAGCAGTATTCGATACATCGTACCATTCTGCAGAACCGACTACCTTCGACACTCCTTATTCCCGTCAGCAACAAGACTGTGGAACCAACTGCCTAACCACCTTGTGACGGCTCCCAGTCTTGAAGCGTTCTAGGAAGGGATGGCACCGAAATAGGCCACACTGAACTTGTAAATAGTTTTAAAAACTTATTTTATTCTAACTGCGCCACACAGCGATTTTTAACCATGTTCTTGTACGACAATGCCCCAGAGAGGGATATAGTACAATAAACGAAGAAGAAGAAGAATATACACAAATGGCAGCTAAATCATCAGGTTGGAAACCTATTGCATTGGTTTCGTGCAGAATAGCAATGAATGATTTCCTGATAATAAAAGTTTAGCCCAAATGAAATGAAGTTTGATCTTTTAACTCTGTCTTTATTCTTTGTTCCAATTTTTCCTTCACCGTTATAAATAATAATTTAATAATATGTGAGTTATCTAATCTTTTGTATAATATTCAACCTGTTGAAGATAAAATTAAAATATTATAAAATGATCAATTTTAGCAACAGGGAATCAGAGAGAAAGGTTCTATATCGCTCCAACAGCAATTAGCCTTATTTTATAATGTGATGTCATAGTAATGACGTCAAAATACACGAAGCGTTATATCGTTCAATGTTTTAATTTCTGAGTATAATCGTAGTTTAATTTCATATGTGTTATTTTACAAATAATAACACATTTTCATTCGTTGCCTTATTATATTTTTATGAAATCACTTATTTAAATATAATGCGATGTTAAATGTACAAACATAAACGTTATTCTATATCATCTGCGATTCGTACAAGTAACGAATCCCCTTGAACACTGTTTTTAATAGCACACATTCAATATGTTCGATAACATTGATACATACGACAAATATGCGTGTATTAGATGGTATAACAACCTTTCCAGTATCGTTACTATAAGATTTAAGTGATAAATCCTTAAATAAACGATTTATATTCGATCAATTATTTTTTACAAGAAAATTGTGTGTAACGATGAAATAAATTACATTGCATTGCTATGTTTATATGGAAGGGGTTAATCCATAAATTATGCTAAGGCACATCACGACGTTCGCGAATCGACCAATTTGTTTTTACTGTAAATACCTCCGCAACTGAACAAAAGGTAATATCAATGCCAGAAACGTCTTAACAATGTTCCTGCAATATACGTATGCAACCAAGGTTATACAACGCTTGGTTATAGTTAATTCTATCACAGAATAAGAAGGGAGCTTACCGTGGGTTATAACCCCGATATAACAACGGTTGTTTCAAGTGACGTAACTTTGATTGTCCGCGCACTGTTTATGAATAAAGACGACGTCATTTGATTTGCATTGCTGTGGTGACGCCACGTTTTCGCGGAAAAGTGGAGGAAGTTCCGTTAATATAATTCTCATTTATAACCTTTAAATCGCGGATAACTTTTCAATTAAATTGCGTAAAAATCGATATAATTGACGTTTAAGCGTTGATTATTGCGGTAATAACCAACGGTTCGTCGTTCCGATGCTTGTTACCAAACCACTCTGGCTACGCCTTCGTGGTTTAATTACTACGCATCGGAACTCTGAACCGTTCGTTATTACTGCAAAAACCAACGCTTATACGTCGATTATTTCTTAAATCACCCGCATTGGAACTGGGATGTTGAGCGAACTGCTTGTTAATTGCACAATTAAAGAATGCAATTTATGAGTCAAGATCATGCCTCTTTACATATATTTGTGTACGTACAATGTCGCAAATCAAATTGAATTTTCGAACATATAGTTTGCCAATCGGTTCGATGTGAATAATGCTAACGTATATTTATTTTTGAAGTTGTTACTAGTGTAACAAATTGTAATAGTCCGCAAGTCCTGCAAATATGCTTTCCCATCGCCTTAAAAAACCTACAATTCCACATCGAGTGCGTAGCTTTCGTTTGTGTATTATTCTATGTTATTCACAGCGAGAACGTAACCACATGCCTCTCGTCTGGAAATTTGAGTTGAATTAAGGCGATCTGCAACACCAGTGGTGGAGTAATTCAATTTATTTAAAATGCTAGACTTATTATAAAGTGCAAACCAGTGTTGGCCTTCTTGCATTTTTGAGACCAACGCAAAAATAATTAACAAACTATGACTTTCAAAGCCGCACATTCAAATTTACTTTCTTAAGAAGTACCGATGTTAGAATGAATATGTGAGGTCTTAAAATATATCCTGTATATGATTGTTAATTCAATAATATATAAATATATATATATATATATATATATATATATATATATATATATATATATATATATATATATATATATGATTCGTCATGCAAGTTGCTGAAGTCTGGTTCTCGTTAGCAATTGTTGTCGGCATATTTATAACTGATACTGTTCATTATAATGGCTGTTTGAACGAACAGTCTTTATCCGGTTACACAAGGTTCTTAGGCTTCACATTCGGTGTCAAATGTCTTTTTCCTTAACACCTGTATTTCCATTCGGTCCTTCCGATAGATTTGTTAACCGTACACTTGAACATTATTCTAGTAAAACATTCGTGTTCGGTAAGATGAATTATATGTTTGCCTTAAGAAGAGAAATATATTTATATAGTATAAAGTGATAAACAGCATCATCATGAGTATGATCTATCAGTGTAAGTAAGTATTTTAAGTTAAGTATGGTTATTGTTAAACATATCAGAAAGCTGTAGCCGCAAACAATGTTTCCGAACCTAGCCGAATGTGGGCAAAGACTTAAAGACTTTTCTACGCACATGCAAACTTTCCTAAAGCATCACTTTTCTAACTTGAATATGTTGTTTTATACCAAAAGCTTCACTCATAACTCAGATATTCAAGTTTGAGACGTGTTGATTAGAAAAGTGTGTTGGTATTGTTAACCAATGCTATATCTTAAACTGTAAATACAAATTAAGTTGATTTATGTTTAAAGCTGATCATGTGTATGATTAAAAGGAAACTTGAAGAAGTGTTTCTTTCTGTTGTGCCTTATTCCTAGAGAATTGCATTTCAAAATTATGTGTGAAGTTACACTTATTTCAACTATGCAGATCTGTTTCTTGATAAAATAAAAAAGCAACTATTAAGTAATAATAGTTCATCTATCGTAAATTCACACCGCCAGCATTTCAATCACCGGTTGGGATTCGTAGTCACTACATATAAGACGGATACGTTCACTTATGTTAATAATAGTCACGTTATGGGTTGCAGCTACTACGTCAGCCGCCACACCAATATTTACGTCAACTGCATACAACAGGATGTCTACCACACAGCAAACGACAACAACGATGTCGACTGCAACAAGTACCATCAACATAACAGGTAATACCGACGGAGAAAACTGCCTGCTTTATTTTATGTAATAGAATATCATATATACTGTTTAACAAAATTATTTATTAACATTAAGTAACAAGACATGTTATGCACATTTCTTACGGAACTTTGGATTGCTCATTCGTATGTGTTTAAACATATGTATTATTGAATTAGAAGATAATGTTGTGTTTTATGCTCTTTTCTGTTTTTATACTGAATAAAGTGCATAAAAAAGCGAATTATGTTTTAAAGTTGATAAATTTTAGCTTGATATTTTTATGGAAAATACAAGGCGCCATATCAGATCTTGGTTAATCTTATTATTGTATTGATTTAATCTCGGTTATAATATTCAATTTTAAAACTGACAAAAACTGCAACTTTCTTATCGGTCAACCCAAAGTAATTATAACAAAATACATCAAATATATAACGAGGCATATGATGATGGCGTTTATCTTCCATTGTGTTACTTTCCATAACCATTCGCCATGCATTCAAAGTACATTTCATTATTATGCCATATTCACAAATGTCAAGCAAACAGCATAATAGCTGCACTAATACTGCCCATGTTGTTTCAGTGTTCTCATAGGAGCCCAAACTTGTATATATAAATGGTATATGTGTATGTTAAACACGTTTTATACTATGTAAAGCTAATAGTATGTTTAAATAAGAATACCATATGTTTATACCATTATCTTTAACAGTTATTTTTTGAGACCTCAAGATAAATCGTCTTTATCAGACGTATGGTAATATAAACATTCCCTATGTTTTGCTGCGAAGATTCATGTACTTCAAATGTTAAAGTATATTACTTATAGTACTTTGCATATAATTATATCAAATAAATAAAATTTTAGGTTGCGTAGATCTCCACTTTCCCGAACACTGGGAAACAATCGGACCCAGCATTCAACATATCAAGATCCTGCCGAGTCCTTATCATGCTTTGGTCTACTGTCAACCTGGTTATAACGCATTCCTGGCTAGCCAACACATATACTCAGACCACTTTCAAATCACATGCAGAGATGGTTCCTGGAAATCCCACTCGGTTTGCCAGAAGATAGGTAATTATTTACAATAATATAGCATGTATCGTTTATACTATTATATACTATTACATCTCTTATTCAGTTTCTTAAAGTGTATAATGCTGTTGTTTTTTTTAATTCCTTCGTGATGACATAATTTTCTTTGAAGCCTGACTACATTTTTTAAAAATTGAAGTTGACTTTAAGTTTGAATGTATTGTGAGCTTACATTTACACAAATCATCTTAATCAAAATATGGCTAGTAATGTATTTAAATAAAACCATAATTGCGTATAATATCTCAGAATAAATAAGAAAAATAAATTATATATATTTTTAATCTCTTATCTCTTTATTCAACACGGCTATGTCTTCTACAATCATCTTTAAAACATATACTTTCTTACTTAACTGAAACATTAAGCAATCACATATATTCTACAGATTCATCTTTAATCCATACGAT
Source organism: Dreissena polymorpha (assembly GCF_020536995.1). Taxonomy (NCBI): domain Eukaryota; kingdom Metazoa; phylum Mollusca; class Bivalvia; order Myida; family Dreissenidae; genus Dreissena; species Dreissena polymorpha. Next base: position 12,079,721 of record NC_068366.1, on the reverse strand, counting down.
GTATTTATTAATAATTCGTACAGAAAACTTTCTTTCAACAACGTACTATCTTTGCTCATCAACGGCTTGTACATATTCTTTCAATATTATTGTTTTTGTAGATGCAGTGATTGTTGGATAGCAAATCGTCTTTGACATAGGACTGGAATATTGTGCTGCGGTTAATTAAGTATTGAGCAATTATAACTTTGTAAATTATTTGTGTCGTTGGTCATCCAGCTGTAATAAGTACACAACTTATATTGAAAACGAATTTAACAATGAATAAATGTGTAAGAGAATTGTACAGGAATTCATCTATTTGAAAAACAGATGGTCGTCAGAGTGTGTAAGGTTATCCAAACATAAAATAATGTTTTAAAGCAATAGAGAATATACAGCAAAACTCAAAGTTTTGAGGCAGCTTCATATCAGACTATAACAGTTATTTGAACTTATTTGAACTAATTTGAACTAATCATCTGACATTAAGATGCAACGAAGAAAATAAAATAATAATCATTATAATACATGCTTTTGCAAAAATAATTGTATCGTTAATCGCGAAGTGAAACATTGCACATAATTGATTCAAGACAATGTAAGCCTATATAACTGTCATTGTAGATGATCATGGAAAACTCAATTTACCATACTGTGGAACTTGTAAGCATAATTGGAGATGTTTAATTAAATTAATTGTATTACATTTAAGTGTCGTTTAAATGAGTTCCACATGACTGACATTACCAAACACAAAAACACGAAATACTTTAATGGCATCATTATCAAATATTCACGCAAAACGTGTGTGTTTTACAGATTCCTTCACACTTACACTTATACACGCGTATTTCTAAATTGTTTTTAAGAGTGGTTATCAAAATACTTACGCGTGTTGTTTGAAAGGTGCTAAATAAATGCCATCGAAATGAACAGGCGCTCGATGTCCTCATAGTACAGGTTTAAATCAATGAACAAGTTGTTGACACGTTTGACAAGTTTAGCTCTACCGTTGAAATTGTAATGTCATTTTGAAGTATTTTTTACCGGACTCACCACATTTTGTTACGTTATGAAACTATATTGAATCTAATAAAAAAACACTATTTGTTGTGAATACATAGAATTAGAGAAAATAGAGAATATACGCATATTTGACCAAGATTGAAACAATTTTGGACCCACCTTCGTTCCCTTTTCAAATTAGTTAACATACCTAAATCTATGTATATTTTGCACTAGACAAGGTCGTATGCTATTATTGATAATCTTACTTTTTTAAACATCGATTATTAGGCAATTGCTTATTTAATATTTAATGCAACAACATCAAATAATAGTTCTCAACAAAGTAAGCTCACATTATTACACTAGTTTGAATCTTGGTCAACCACGTTTATCACAAAGTTGTATAGATTGATATTGAAAACTTTAATAAAATATGTACTGCTCACAAACTATGAAAGTGTACTGGTGTAAATGTAAAGGCGAATATTTATTATCTACTAAGTTTGCTCAAAACCTGTTAATGGTATGAACATGTGTCACGCCGCGGGTTTCATATTAAAAATATATAGATTTGTATTGCACAATGACGTGAATGATTTTCCACGATGCAATCACGAGGCCCGATGGTGTAAAATACAGTATGAACGGCCATATGCTATCCGCGTCCGCCTTGGATGGGCAGAGAGGGAACCAGTGACAAGCGAGTTGACTTCAAGTTCTGTGAAATTCAACTTCCAGCGAGGGGACTCTCCACACAAAAAGAAGCATAAAACAGCTTCTTTGTGCAATTAACAACATGAATCATGGAATATTTTGGTCAACCGCATGAAGAAAATGATAACATCAGGTTGTTATTAAGTTTGAACTAGTATTGTAGTTTTCGTGTCTTAGGCAGTAGTATTAAAATCGATTGATTAACGGTATTTCCTCGATAATTTAACAGTGCCTTTAGCTTTTTATGTATCTACTTACACAATCATAATATATTTATCTATTCTGCACATGCCTCCAGTGGTATTTAAACTCACGCCTACAATATCCGCATGTTTCAATAAGAATGTACCTCACTGCAAAATAATTAGTGCAAATGCATATGCAGGTCTTTCATGTAATCTTAATACATTCGGATGGATTTTACTACTCGTGTGGATTTTGTGGCGCCCTCTTACAGTTTCAGGTTGACAACTTATTTCATTTTATTGTATTGCATGTTTGCAAAAATTAAGTACGTGCCTTTACAGTAATCATTAAATACATACAAATGTTTGTATGTAATTATCTGCTGGACAGTATCTTTCATATATTTAAACAAAAATCAAAGCATATCGATGTTTATCCTACAGCTAATGATTTTATAGAATAATAGGACCCATACAGAAAAGATAATGTTACCCCACAGATATTTAAGATAAGGTTTACCCCACATATATTTAGAACAGGTACATAGGGACTACTTTTTGGCCTTTCACCCCTGTTTGCGTCATCCAGGTTATTAGGTACGCAGTCGTTTAACGAGTTAACGAATGCGTGTGTTTACGATGGATTATTTAGAAGATAATACACGGCTTAGCCGGGCCGGGCAGTGATAATCGGCCCGCAGAGTGCATAACAGCCCGAGGGCCGTTTTCGACCTGGGGCCGATTATCACTGCCCGGCCCGGCTCAGCCGTGTATAAACGTATATAAACTATATCTTACTTTTATACTAAATCATAGATGGGCAAAGGTTTTGAGTCATACTATTTTGGTCGTTCACTGAAATTTATGAAGAACCAGCTTTCCGTTCTTTTATTTTCATTCAATTGATTACGCAATTTATGACGTATCTCAAGTGACGTAATTTCAATGACGAAACTAGCTAGACGCTTTGGATTTAAGGACAACACTTCGGACTTGGAGGGTTGTTATTGAACAGTTAACTGAAATGAAACCGATATGACTGCATTTTCGATTTCGTTAAAATGTCGAATGTACTCGAATAATGCGATGTTTTTGTTGAGCAATTGATGAATAAAATTTAAGAAAAGTGTCAGTTAATTGTTCTTTTACTTTTCGAGGGAAATCGATGTTGAATTAAAAAGGGAAATTTCTTTGATGTCGTTCCTTTGTTAGTCGATCAAAGAATGTCTATCTACAAAGAATTGCATGCTTACATCCAGTTCTTTAAATGGAAAAGATGGATGGCGATGAAGAAATGTGTCCAGAATTTTAACTAGTCATGGAAGCAAATTAAACTTTACGAAAATAAATATGGTTATTACACAACTTCGGTGAGTAGAACAATAACTCATGGATGTTTTACTTTTTTAATGTCAGTAACTAAAACGTGTGTAAAAAGAAGAGTTTTAAAATAAACTAAAATTAACAATATCGGCGAGGTTAAATGCCGAATCATGCTTCACGAAGGTGTCTACACATTTTGTAAATTTCAAAATGGCAGCCATTTTTTGTTTTTTTGTGTTTTACAGTGGTGAAACAAGAATTGTAGTTTGAACACAACCGTCTGTGTTCTACTTGAGTGTGCACCATTCGGAACGTTGATTAAATTAGAATTGAGGCGTATAGCGATATTTTGTCTCGTTACCCTTCTTTTGCGTGGAATTTTTATGGAATATTTTGAGTTCCGTAAACGAGAAAGATCACAATTCATATTACTATGCAATGTTAGATTCAGTTAATTTAATGTGTTTTTGCTTTTACTTTATCAAAAAATACTACTATTTTGATTGCATCAGGAATAAATTAAATAAAAGAAATATTGTAGGATAAAATAAATAGAATACTATGTAAGTGTGATTGTGTACTTAAATTTATCCCACTCGTCTCAGAAAGGCTTACAATGCTCGGCAAGTCGTGCCATGTAAACCTTTCTTCACGCGTGGGATAAATTTAACTACACAATCACACTAACATAGTATTCTCTATTTATGGAATGGGTGAAATATTGACATTCTGTCGATTCTGTTCAATAATAATTATGTTAAGATTGCTAATTTTCCGTGGCCAGCAGCAATATACAGCGATTTTGCTCATTTGAAAACGGCTCAATAACGTCTGCTGAAATTTATCTTTCTTTTGAACTTGAAGGTGATCTGCACATTGTTATATGTTTTATAACCAGGGAAATCTAGTTTTGGAGTATTTTGCACCTACATTTCCACAAATACTCATGTTTGCTTTTTTGTTTATTTGTTGATATTTTAAAATTACGTTTCAATTAAAATAGCCAAATTCGAAACAAACAGTAGCCAATGTTTCATGGACTGACCGGTGTTTTTCCCACATGTACACATGTAGTTCACTGTCTGCCAGAATGCATTAAAAATGGTCGTTACGCTGATCAGTTGAGCCAACTACTGTGACGTCACGAACAGTTCTCTCTGATATCTTGGAACACAACCAAACAGAAAAAAACAGTAACACGTAAAATCAATAAATAAAGACGAAATTATTGTGTTTTAATATCATCAATACAAAGTAATAAATGCCAGCTTCGTTTGCCTTGTCAAATAGACATGAAAGAGAGGATGAAGTCATTTTATCGTTTACCAAACCATTACATTTCTTTGTTAAGAGGGAACCAATAAAGAACTATCAAAAGCTGACAACTGACAGAAGTTGTGATCTTAAACCAGTCATCTACGACACTTTTCGGATGAATTCAAACCATTTAATTGGTAAGTTGATTATATTTCTAACCATAGTATATTACAAATTCGAGATAAGTAGCTAGATAATACAATGTTTACGAGTACCTTGCACACCTGAGGCTTACTTTGTTTTATTTAAAATGTGATGAACCGACCATCTCTTACTTACTACACTCGTGAAAGCGTTACTAGGGTGAACTATAAGCTGCATTTCTCTATTTATTTTTAACTGAAAGATTTATGTTTGGTCCACGCTGCCGGAGTGAGAATTAAACCAAGATAGTTAACGTTGATATAAACACATTTCAAAATATGCAATGAATGTCGTGTTATTATTACAATTAAGCTGCATACATTTTACAGCGCTAGTACAAATGTAACCTCCTGTCAAGCGGGGTATTTCTAATAACTCGAACTCGTAACAAGCAAGTTACAGTATATTTGATTCCATGAATACAATCAATTATTCTATATTCATATAGCTGTTTTATAGGAAGTCAGTAGTAGAAGATGACGTCCTAAAAATATACAACACAACATACATTAAAACATGTGTGGTTCCCCTCAAGAGTATATGGTAATACGCATACACACAGGAATCAAAGCACTATAATTAATATTAAAACAAGTTAAAACAATAAATAATCTTACACAGATATACATGTCTGCACATACTGCATCATACAACATGAACAAATACATGCAAATGACTATTTTAACACAATTTACTCACTGAATATGTGCTATTCACGACCTTCTGTTCCTATATATGGCTGGTGAGGTTAGTTCTGCTAGCTGAAATATTAATTATTGCAAAGTTAAAGTGATAATTCATAACAACGTATTTTTACCGATAGCCCGTTAGTTTGAGTAAAGAAATAAAAGAATAGAAGAAAGAATCGGGGATAATACACACAAATACAAAAGCATTAATACCTCTTAATGTTATAACTTACTTATCTTTTACTGATTCCTATTGAGATATATAGAACTAACTGGATTTGTGTCTCTTGCTCTAAATACGTTCTATGAAAAATTGACTAGCGAATGACTTCCGCTTGGGACAAACCAAAACATGACTAACCGCCACCTTAATGTACAGATTACACTATACTAAGTTTTACGCCTAGTAAGACAAAGCTTCGTTTTTGTGTGTTTCTTATTTGTTTTTCAGACAGGCCGGCCTCGTCCTATGATCAGTTTGAAACGGACGGTGCAGGTTTACTGAACATGGTTCGAGTACTTTTGTTTTTAATCCCGTTTCCTGAAATAATCCCGATACAACCGATGCACAGTTAGGCCGGAATAGATGAAGTACACAGCAGCTGTCATAGCAATACTCTAATGTAGGTTACTAACGCCACGTAGAGAGAAAGTGGAGCCTGAGACATGTACTTCATCACATATTGTTGTTTATAAGACATTACGGTTCAACGGATGGTAAACTGCAGAGCCTTCTTTGTGAAATATAAATCTGCCCACAGAAACTAAGTGAAAGCCAATGAATATGGCAGGCCATTATTCACCGACATGACCTAAATGTGAACTATTTTTCTGGACATAACAATGTTGAAGTTTTTAAGGCCTTGTACGACTGTGTAGATCAGGATTTGATAACAAGTTATACAGAATATCCTGAATAAATTCCAACAGCTTATTGCAACACTAATGAATTTTAGAATTAGTTCATTACATTATGATGTAATGATTCAGCTTGGTGCATCGAATGTCACAATATCGCACACAATCTTTAAAGTGCTGGAAACGTTGTTCGTGACATTACAAGCAGAAGTAAATTTGCCGACATGGCATGCAAAAAAAAAATGTGCGCCTGCATCCACTTTAGATCAAAGGCAGCATTTATCTTTGACTGGTTTGATATCAGTTACGAGAAAACGTCCAGCTTGATTGCATTAAGCAAACCCTATTCGAATTATAAGTATGCAAATTTGCCTTCAATGCCTGCCGAGGAAGAATTATAAACAAACCCATCACAGAAAATTTTAAGATTTTGAAAATAAAGATGATAACAGGTGATACTTCCGGCTGACAGAGGCTTTAACTTTCAGGACAGAGATGGTACTGTGAGTGCCGATGTCTATATTGCTTCTTTCACACGAGGAAATTCTCACTTGGGTGCCTAAATCAGGAAATAAAACACTATAATTACTAACAGCAAAATGGACGCTAAACGGGTGATTTATTTGGTGAGACTTAGGTACACTACACCGTCAAATGGAACTCCACATGTTTTTGTCCTCTCTATAAAGGAGTTACTTCATACAATTTTGATGTAATGATTAGGTTTGGTGCATTGGATGTCACAATATCAAATATGACGTTTGACAGAATAGATTTATTTAAATTTAAATAATTTATGTAAATTGAAAAAAAGCAACTTATGTCTCGACGATAATTGTCGAAGACGTACGATCTCACAACTCGCCCCAACCCGAAAAACTCTTCAGGTATCACAGTTGTATTAAATACTGTAAAGGTCCTCTTAAACAATATCGATTAATAGTTATTTCGGGATACCAAATAGGTCATTCAATCTGTTTAACACACAATCTTGATTAACACAGCAACCTGTGGATTCCAGGTACGAAGCACGTATTTTACTTTAAAAGAAGAATACATCGGAATGTTGTCGGGATGCATTGAAATTCATAGCGTATACAATAGGTGACCACAAATACTAAATTTGTAGAATATGCGTACAGGAACGTGGTCGTTCGTTCGGTACCCAAGTGCTTCCGGTACCCAAGTATCAACAAGATCGTTATCAAAATCGAAATATATTAAATGTGAGTAGTTATTCAATACAGCAAACTATGTTTCATTTAAATGTGAAATAAAGACACATCGAAGACGTAGATATTACACACGTAGGTCTAAAGTCCGGGCTATATCGCCTTTAACAAAACACCGCTTACGTAACACTTGATGTCGAGGGCATTAGAACTATGTAGACAATTAGATCGCATTATAATAACCCTCATAGATTTCTAACATTGTTTAAGAAAATATGCAATACGTGAATGCTGCGAACGAAAGCCAAAGCGACGTGTGAATGTGTATATTTATTGCATATTTTTTCTGCGACTTTCAATTATAATATACTAAAATATTAAGCTGTCTTACGAAGTTTTATTTATTGAAAATTCATTAAAATGAAATATCTCATGCACAAACGCGATTGTTGTAAAGGTTAGGCCAACTGAAAGTACTGGTTGTTGGTTTCATTAATGTTTTTTCATATGAAACTAAAACGTGACAATCTCGCTTTACTCGCTTAACTCCGAGCATTCAACTTGATAAGATAACACGAAACAATTTGTCCGACTGCAATGTAAAAATTGCATTGAAGCGAATGTAGTGAATTTAAAAACGCCAAGGATGTTAGCATTTTTCGTCGTGATATACGTTGGAGTTATATGCAGCGCATTACCTCATGCAGAGAATATAAGTAATTTTGATATTAAAAATTTGACCTAATTAGTAGTGTTAAATACTGCTCTTAAATAAGTAAATGCATTTAACAGATACAAAACATGTTTCAATGTACTAAAACATGTCAGTGGTGAGAGTTATCGTTCTCACATACATACTAATTACTATTGCATACGCAATTCTACTCATAGTATTTCACAATATGCACATGGTTGCTACGATCAATACAAGCATTTTAAGCCGAACATATTCCTATTGCTACAGTACGCAATAAATATGCAAATGTGACAACGACGAATTGCTTCTTCATAAATAGTTTATATGGAAAAAGTAGTTATTTAAAGCTAGCCATGTATTGTTTCACGGAAACGACTTCACGATTTTGGCGTCAAGACATTATTATTACGGATACATTTTTAACCCTTCCTATTCAATATGAAAACAAATTATGGACACGCATTGAATAAAAGAAGATGCGTCTGTTTACTTAGATATCGTTTGTATCCACTCGTGATCATATAAAATAAATATGTTCACTTACGTATATTGATCCGCTCTTGAGAATACTGATTTTTCTGGAAACCTTGTGAATAAAAAATGTACCTAAACAAAAAAATAACATCTATGTTATAGCTCTTTTCATGTTAGTTTGGAGGCCATAAGATATAAATGTATACAGCCTAATTAAATATACACTAAATCATAAATACATTGAGGCATAGAACTACTCATCTTAAAATAGGCGTTATTAGATTTTTTTTTCTTAATGTAAGTAGCACATATGTGCTTAAACTAGGTATACTAAAATTGAAGCTGCAACATCACTATGTGTTGTTTGCCACTTACTTAAAATATGCAAAGGAATACTTCAAGACATTGCAAATGAAACACCAATTCAGTGAAAGTGGATTTCACCAAACAGCAAGGAATATAATAAGTAAAAAATATGTTCATCCCTCAGTCATTCACACGAATACTCTTTCAATTAATGATCATTGTTTAAGTAGTGTTTACCGTTATACTATTACCATGAAATGCGTTGCAGCTACTTCATCCGTCGCCGCATAAATATCTACATCAACCACGCACATTTTGATGACTACCACACAACATAAATCAACAACGATATCGACATCAACATGTTCGATCAACATTACAGGTAACATCGACGAAAATACTATGTGATTAATTGTCGATTATATAATATCGTATATAATTTCAACAAAAGTATAAATGAAATTAAGGTCACACTTAAGTAAGTACTTTAGCTAATACTATCGACGAAATTGTCGACATGTTGTTCCAGTTTCTTATGGAACGTCGGATTTCTCACTTAAATTTGTATTTTTTGTTTTGTTAAATAAGGAGATCATCTGATGTTTATGTTTCTTCTCTTTGTTTTATACCTGGTGTAGTTCATACAAAAATAAAGAAAATTGTGTTTCAAATTCGATAATTTTTAGATGGACTTTTTAAGTAAAATGAATGCTATCCTATTAACCCCGACGTCGGTTTCCGAGCAAAGTACATCGTATTATTGTGTTGATCTAATATCGATACACTCCACAGACAAGGTTGCAAAGACTGCAATTTTGTTCTTGATCCGACAACATATACGAAAACATAACATATACAAATGATTACTTAAATTCAAAAACAATGTTAATCCAACTGCGAAATAGCTACTTTAATAAAGCAAACGTTTATGTTGTGTTTCTATAGTAGCTTATACGTTTGTATGTACATTACGTATGTTTATATTTGACACATTTTACGCTATATATAGCTTATAACCTGTTTGTTTAAGAATGAAATCTACATATGTTAATCCCATAAACAATAACAGATCTCTAACGAAACCTTTATATGAATAGTCTTAATAATGCGCATGGTAAATTGAATACCCTATGTTTTGTTGCGGAGATTTATCTTCTCCAAATTTATATTACTTACCTTATAGTACTTTGCACAAAATTATATCAAATAAAACAGTTTTAGGTTGCGCCGATCTTAACATTCCCGAACACTGGGCGACCAGCGGACCCAACATTCAACATATCAAGATCATGTCGAGTCCTAATCATGCTATAGTCTACTGTCAGCCTGGCTATGTCGCATTCCTGGCTAGCCAACATACATACTAAGACCGCTTTCATATCACATGCAGAGATGGTTCCTGGAAATCACACTCGGTTTGCCAAAAGATAGGTAATTATATACCATTACATAGCATACCAATTGTTTGAATCTAAGTAAATGCTAAGTGATTCAAGGTAGAAAATTCTCTGGCAATTCATTCTTACAAGATTTCCGACTAGTAGTAGATTTTTCAAATTGTTAGTTGATTTGACTGTAAATGGTCTTGTCAGCTTCAATCATAGTAAAGCGCCAAAAGAGAAGAGATTATCAGTAGCAGTATTTTCAAATAAACCCGTTATCGCTCACAAATGCTATTTTTATCTACAAAGAAATTGAAAAACATTACATTGAATTATTTTGAAAATACCTTACCCCTTTAATAAACACGGATTTGGCGACATCGGTCATCTTGAAAAAAAACAATCTCACTAAACGGAGATTATTTATGTCGAGTATACCCCGAAAGCAAAGAATATCCTCAAAAAAGTAATCTGTAATGTAAACAATACGTATTTTATTAATACTTCGTATAGAAAACTTTCTTAAGAAAATCAGGAATTTAAACCACTTGTATAATGTATTAAACATTATTGTTTTTAAAGATGCAGTACTTCTGATCGGATAGTCAATCTTCTGTGATGTTTTGTTGTAGACCATAAGTATGGGAAAATAATTTTTAAAAAAATCGTGGGTCATCTAGCTGTTTTCGTTTGGCAATACGTATAGTACAAGTCCTATATTTAACACAAAACGATTGAATATTTAAAATCAGTTTTCGTGTGTTTATAATTAAAACAGATGATCGTCTGTAAAGTTATAGACTCACACAGTTATGTTGCGAATGGATAGAAGAATATAGTTTAAGCCTCAACCATATGGAGACAGCTTAATGTCATTTTTAACACGTCTGTGTAGAACTCATATCCCTGACATTACGTTACAACGAAAACCTAGTGATTAATATAATTATAACAAAAATATGCATGTAAAATTAAAATAATCATTCTTTTCGGCGATTGAGCCAACGCATACTAATCATTATACAAAATGCTCAAACATAAATAAGTATATCTGCTTGTCGTCAATATCATTTTTGCACAAAATGAACTTTCCTGGAGACTATGTAAGCCTACCTAACTGTTATATCATATATCTAAGAAAAATGACAAAAATCATATACTGTTAACTACTTAAGCTTTATGTGATTTCTTGGTGAATTAATGATTATACATAAGCTGTCCCATGTGACTGACAATAGTAAAAACATAAATTACTTTAAATGACGTCGTTAGCAAATATTCACGCCACGCTCGTCTGTCTTCATATAACAAACACACTAACGTATACATGCACGCATCCCCCACACATACACCAACACCGACCCGCACACGCACACGCACACGTACGCGCGCACACCCGCATGCACACACGCACGAAGCACGCACACACTCCTACACACACGCACGCACACACCGAATTACCCACATAATTGTATTTCAACATTATCAAAATTTATTGAATGGGATAATGATATGTTATAAATTCATAGGTTTAGAGACTTCTTGTATAAGAAAATCTGACTTCGACTGAAACAAGTTCTTAACCACCTTAATTCCCTTGTGAGGTTATTTTACATACCTTATCAAGTAGTCGCATATATTTGATACGGGTGAATGTTACTATTGGTGTACGTTTTTGGTCTAAAATAACGATGCTCGGGGCTTTATGTACGATAACAAAACAAGGCCGCCCGGCGATAAATGTAGTATGATCAGCCGTCTACTATTTCTTCGTTGTCATAGTAGTGAGAAGACCAGTGTTTTGACTACAAGTGAACGTCAACTTCAATCAGGCGAGATTCTTCAGAAGCAGCTTGGTACACATTCGATGTAGAAATATGCTTTGATGGAACGATCTTCTTCCTTTTTAACAAGAGTAAAGAGTTAAGGCTTTTTTCCTTGACATGTCTAGAAAAAACATTATGTTGGATAATTCTATTCGGCATCCAAAATCTACAATATTGCTGACCATGTTCGGCCCATGTGTACACAGACGATGTTGGACAAGAATTAGAATCATGAATTGCTATGTAACATGCGAAGAAGAACTAGGCCTCCCTGCATAAGGCTCAGCAACCCTTTCCTCAAAGAGTTAATTTCGGCGGTCAATATTGATTAATAATCTGCCTCCAATTAAGAACAATACACTAGTTTAAGACGGGATCCTTTATTTAAGTCTACCGAAGGTTAACTGGTAGACGCGAGACAGGAGAAAGTTTGAATATACATCCTTATTTTGTAATCTGGCTGTTTACACCGTAAACTGTAAATCACGGTTTCTTCTTGTTGTTTGTCTATATGTTGCTTAATTCTAAAATGTTGCTTTCAGGAATGCATTTAGTTGATTTTCGTTTTGACTCCACTTCATCTTGCCTCGGAAAATTAGTCGTATGTTGCGCTGGTGCATAATTAACCATTAAGAAAAAATGCATTTTAATGGAATGTATTTTTGCTTTAATTGCATTAGTATAGGGTTAATATTTATTTACACTGGCATGTTAGTGATACATTCTGGGTTAATTATGAATTTCTACGCGTCATTTGACCGGTCTTAAACCTCAATGTTTCTTTATTGACCGTTTCAAGACGGTGATCACAGCTTATAACATTTTTATTTGTATGTCGTGTTGTTTGTTTCGCCCAATATTGTAATAGCATTTCCTCAATATATAAAGAACGAGTGTGATTTAATATGCATTTCTTTTCGGATAATGTATCAAAAGTAAACATACGGCGTTGACAAATACAAACCATTTTTCAAACGAATAATTCAATAATTTTATGTAAACGTAGTCTATGTTGGTTACCGCATTGTCATTTATCATAAATTCTGTAAAAACTCGACGACAACGTAGATGAAAAGGGTAGATATTTGCTTCTAAAGCACACCTATCGTCGAATCAAAGCGCCTTGTATGTAGATCTCCGTGTTCAAGAAATATTCACGGGAGGTAAATTCCTTGATGAGCACTATTATCTTTTCTATGTATCAATCTTTTCGTCCAGAGAATATAAACGTATGTTTATGTCGCGAAAAGTTATTTTGTATTTTGTATAATTATTGAATCAAAGCTAACTTCCTTGATGCGAACAACCTCGATTTTATTGATACAATTTCTGTTTGTGTGATTTAATCAATAGTATTTGAATGGACTTATTAACGACATTTTCCCCTAAATATAACTTTGCATATACCCTTTTCAAGCAAATATGTATCTGTGCCGGATTGACTTCGTAGAGGCACATAGGCAAAGAAACTGTTGGGGCCCGAGCCTAATGCCTCTAGTCAGCCTTGTGAATATATGAAAGCGAGTGTCTAGTCGATTTCACTCTTTCACTATTCAACTCCCACTGCTGGCAAGGCATACAATATGACAATGCAATTAATATTATATATGTATAAAATGACCTCTCGAAAACGAAATCGCCGGAAAAACAACACGGTTTTGAAATTAAGATTGGTTGTCACTTGGTTAGACAATGCCAGGCTTTCAATCAGAACATAACATTGATATAAAATAATTGAATTTGTCAAATCATTATAGCAAGCTAAGTAAGTAAACACATTATTTCGTCACAGTCTCACGGGGCACCTAAAAGTCGCGGGGCCCATACGCAGTTGCCTGCTCTGTCTAATTGCTATTTCGGGACTGTGTATCTACTTACAATATCATATTGCTACAGTTGTTCAAAAATATACAATCAATATATATATATAAATATATATACAAATATATATATATATATATATCACACTATGTATATATTATACATTTTTGTACAAATGCCAACAGTGTGATTCGAACCCACCCCTTTAAAATGTCAATAGGGACAACTGTTTATAAATAATAAACAAATATTGTATAATATCACACACTATGTGTTTGCCTAAACATTATGTGACCGTGAAGGAACCATTACATAAATACTAAATAAATAATATCACTGAATAAAACTTCGAATAAAATAAACTTTTCAAATATTGATGAAAAGATATTTCGGGGAACGACTTTTTCTATCTGAGTAACATAAGCCACAATTAGTAGTACACAGCATTCTGTTCAATCCGAGTATGAAACACATATTGTGTTGAGCAAGGAGATTGACTCCAAACTGTCGGGTCAATTTCTATTTTGGGCACCGTAAGCAGGTAAACGGCATGACTGGTAGTGGAATGTATTGCAGTCCATATGTATACAATAGATAAACTAATATAATTTTTGCGTTTAAAATTCATTGAATGCGACGAAAACTACTTTCCCTTCAGTATGTATTTGCCACTTGGGGACGCTGTAGTAGCACGATGATATTCGTGCATGAGAGCACGGTGGTCAGTTTTTATTCATTTAGCCTTGGGAACTCGCATGGTGGACATATTATTTTTGTAGTGAATATTTCATATTATGGGAATGATATATGGAATTGAATAGTAGTTGATGCATGAATCGAACTAAATTGACATAGGATACTACTGTATGATGGCTGAGTAACGATTGTATTATCATGTGTGCTATTGTGTGATGTATATTTTATAATGGTTTTTAGGATGTTAAGTTTAATAATAAACGGACAGCCGGTGTAAGGGAAACACGGAATTAATAAGTAGAATGTGCTTATAGGAACGCTGTCATGCTTTCGCAATACTCGTGGCTGTTACTTCCCGTACCCAGGTATCACCGACATCGTTGTCAAAATCTATATATATATGGATTGATTTAAATAAAGAACCGAAGTCCTACAGTCCTCGCAATGTCGCCGTAACCAAGTACCGCTTACGTTACATCGTTCGTGTGAGCATTTCGTCGGCAAATTAATAATCTTCATAGATGTTTAACATATATAAGAAACAATGCATGATGTTACTGCTGCGAAAAGAAGATAAAAGCGGCTTGTGAATTTTAAATGTTTTCTACATCATTTTACTTCAGAGTGATTGTAACAATTTTCAGGTAATATTAACAACTGGCTGTATAAAAGCTATTAAAAATATGTTTCATCCACTTCGTATAATCTGAATATTTGCCACAGCATAAAGTTGACCTACAGAAGTTGGGTTAATAAATAATCATTCAATTTAAAATATACACAAAACGTATTGTTTCTAAAGATTATGTCAAATGGCAATGCTTCCTGTTGTCTACATTTGATTGGCTGTGCTTTGAAGACAACTCTGCAAATCTCACATGATACAACGAAGTTTGTATCTCGCTTTACTACAAATGTAAGAAAGTTTACTGTGAATAGATAACCCAAACCAACTTCCTCTAACCACAAGTGTGTTATAGCGAGTGTAGTGAATTTCAAGACGCCAATGATGATTGTACTAAGAAGTCGATGTTATTCACCAAATATGTTATAGGTTGGTTAAAGCTAATTATACCTCCTTTGATTTTCAAATGAGCAAACCGAAAGGTTTTGACCAAATTTTAAAGATGAAAATGCCGATCATGCTTCGTGACAATTGTCAATGCGGTTTATAATAAACTGTTTGCGCACAATGGGCGACCTACGACGGACAAAGGCGATTCCAACAGCCCATCGCTGTAAATTAAACATATAGATTGTATCACTTTATAGTATGTACCTGTCAACACAATTTAGTTTTATTAACAGGCAATATTGAGCCCACTGTGCAAAGAACGCCGTGCTCGACTTGGGAATTTCTGCCAGCATCGACATTAATATGTTTTGTATGCATCTGCAACTTAGAAGCATATCTGTTTGCTCCGTTATTGCCAAACATATCAGGCCATTTACTTTGTATCCATGTGTTTTCTTAGAAGAACACGACGGCTCTTTCAAAAATAGGGGACAACATTATTAAAAGCGTAATCGAACTGTCACGTTGCGCAAACGTTCAGTCCCTTACCCCCTCCCCCACCATCCCCACACAAATATCGACGAAAAATAATAATATGTACACCTAAGTTAAACGATCATCCGCAGTATAGGGCAAGCGGCCAGATTATTTTACACAAAAAGTCCTATGTTCTACTCTGCGTCTACACAATCTGATCGCCGGTAATATTATGCATGCGAGCCGCTGTACGTAATCAAGTTTTATGGCATTGAACAATGATTGGTTTGTGACAATTACAAGAAAATCTTTAAAATAAAATATGTCTGAGTAGAGCACACTTTAAGATAGATGTATCGCTTATTTAACTTTAGCTAATTAGTAATTTATAACGTAAAAGGAAGCTACACGAATGTTACTTCCAGTGCTGCTCTGCAGATGGCGGTAAAACTGACAAACATACCCGGAGATCAACCTTTCTGATTACTACTTAGTAGACAGTATCAGCGATGGAATACCATCCGTTTGACGTACCGGTGATTGTAGAGAAATTAGCGTCCAAATCCTCAAAATCGGGTCGTGAGAAATGTACAAAATGATGGTGACCAGATAAAATCTGAATTAACTGTTGACTGTTTTGATGACAAGTCAATATTCAAACGATTGTAAATAATTTAGAAAAAATGTGTGGGTACTTAAATAAAGCAAAATATTATTGATCCCGCCGGTAATCATAGTATATGATATTGTCGACAGTTTAAAGTATTACATGTTTTGTGTGTTGTAATGGTTTTGTGTAAATTATGTCGTGTTTTTTCTGCATATCGTAAATATATTTGTTAGATACATTTATGCATGCTGATATGATATATGTATTGTTATTGTACTGAGATGCAAAATATTACCAAACAAACTATATTTACCAAAATATCTATATCACTAGCGGATCAAATGGATGCGGATCCTGCTTCTAAATCTATCGGAACATATGGACATATACGAATATACAACTTTCAAATTTGAAAGTATTTTTATTATCAGTTCATTGCAGTATGCGTTGCACTGTTATTTCCCCGGCTATGTCTGGTATCTTCTGTATCGTAGGAAATGCTTGAAAGTCAATAATGCTGTTTCAAACGCAACTACAGCACTTTAAATGACACTACCCAATTTACACTGTATGGTCAATTTATTTTCATTTTCTATTTCGCCAAATCGAACGTATGATAGTAATACCCAAAATAGAAATATATGTTCAAATGCAATCAATATTCAACCAACGTACTATCAAACATAGAAATACATACATTGATAAGCATAAACTTTACATCACAAAAACACACTGGTATCACATAATACATCAACATCTCAACATTAACCACACACGTTTTTAATAATTAACATAAACAAATGATACACACAATCCCATAGCTCGCGACAAACGTGTATCTCAAAGTTTACATCAGCATCTCAACACTGGCTCAACGGGTCTTGTATGCGCCACAACCATACAATAATACGCAAACATCGCATTTCTCATGATTAGCATGCATCTTTTCAATTCCCATCGATATCTCAACACTAACCCCATGGTTCATTTTACACATAACAAAATTACATACATAGATTGGAACACAAAAATCTCACCTTTCGAGAGAAAAAAAAACTTTTCATCATAATTTAAGCCAACCACTCAACGCTGATCTCCGGATCTGTTAATACATCAGATCAAAACATTGACACGTACAGATTGTATATCTCAACATTGTGTATCTTATATTTTACATCAATAGCTCGATATTAACCACACGGGGCTTTATGCATCACATCCACACGTTGATACACAAACATCTCAAACCCCGTGACAAATGTCATTTCTCATAATATACATCAAGCTCTGAGGACAGATCCCGCGGATAACTTCTTGACTTATAATATGCTTCTGAAGAAGCTGCGTTTTCTGAATATGATTTAGGCCTTATTAGCCATATCACTTACGAAGAAATAATAATGCGTATTAATACATTAAAAATGGAAAGTACACAGGGGTTCGGTGATATAGATGCAGAGTTGTATAAATACTACGCTAATGTTATATGTCCAGTATTTCATTCGCATATGTTTGAATCATATTCGTAATACAGGAGTATTTCCTGACATAAGGGCCCCTCATTGAGGGGTGAAAGCATTATTGGTCCCTTACATAAATGCTGTTCTCAATTTGAACCGAGAAATTACAGAGGTATTTCTAGGATAATTGAAATGTATAAATATTTGGAAATATTACTTATTCACGACTGTGCACTTGGTCGGAAGAATTTGGCAAATCAGATGAGTCGCAAACTGGTTTTTGGAAAGGTTATTTTACAATCGATAATATGTTCGTATTGCAAAACATGATGCAAAAATATATAACTAAACCAGGAGGAAAGTTTTATGTCTTATTCGTTGATTTTCAAAAGGCCCATGGTAGGATATTTCACTATAAAGTATTTGACATAATGAAACAAATTTGGGGAAAACTATATAAAGTCTTTGTTTCTTTTACTCAAATCAACGGAGTCGAGTGCTTGCCATAAATAACTATGTCACCACTGATTTGAAGTGTCATATTGATACAAGGCAAGAGGGCGTAACTAGCGCGATTTCTTTATTTAGTCGTCAATGAGTTATCCCTTTACCTACTTTACCTTGGCCATAAAGGGATTTTAATTACTAAAGATATACCAAATATGCAACGTATATTATTTGCCGATGATCTTGCGAGTTGTTCTGAAACCTATTGAACTACAGCGTCAATTATATAATATTTTTGAGTATGCCTAATAAGTGGCATGACTGTAAATGAAAAGAGAACCCAACACATTTCATTAAGAAATGGTGGTTCATTGCGGCAATATGAATATTGGTTCTTTAATGGAAATCGTGTGAATGTTTCATCAGTGTACACGTAATGAGTGTACTGTTCACTCTTAAATTAAATTGGTTCACGGCTTGATTAATAAGTTGGCAATGCAAGCTAAAATCTATTTATTCTGTTAACAATTACCAAGGATTTAAAAAAAAGACATGGTAAACTCCACCCTTACATAGAGGATATTTGTTGGATTATATGGAATATCGATTTTATTTCACGAGTGATCATATAAAATAATATTTTCACGAGTAGCCTTCCCACGAGTGAGAATATGTATTTTTTATGATTACGAGTGAATTAAAATCGATATTCCATCGAATCAAACAAATTATATTTTTTATTTTACGATTTTTAAACCGTTTGTTGTCATTATAAAAGAGTTTAACTTGATAATTTCGCTGAATTTATGACGTCACTTCGTCGAAAAAATGACGTCATTTCACAGTGAAACAGTGAAAAATATCGATATGTTTCACTGTTTTTTTTTTCACTATTTAAAACAGTGAAATATCAGTTTTATTTCACTGATGTTTTTCTATAAACCACCGGAAAGCATAACATAAATACGGGTATTACATATGTGGTCTAACCTTTTATGAAAATATCAAATAACTCCAGGCTCAATTTTGAAAAGATTGTCTTAGTCTAGGTAAAGAAACAATTGCATGGCTCAAGGGCAGGTCGCTATATTAGACTTTCGTGTAGAATATTATTTCAAGTGTGTTAAATACTGGTGTAAACTTATTCACATGTCATTGCATAGATATCCCAAAAGCTGTTATAATATATTGAAACGCCAGGATATAATCGGAAAGACAAATGGGTCTACTTTTGTTAAAATATGTTATTTAATTATTGATTTTGTTATGTCTGGGCTTATAAGGATGTTGGTTATGTTGATGTATTTGTTCAGCTGTTTATAGATCGCCTTATTTGTTGTAACACACAAAAATGGTCAGTGAGTTTATTCTACTTGTCTAGATGTGAAACATATAGAATGCTTAAATAATTTAAATAAATTGCTTGAATAAGAAAATAACTTTCGCCACAAATTCCATTCTACTATTTTTTAAAAGCATTTGCAGAATTCAGATGTTTCAATCACAAGTTTCTTCTTGAAATTGCGCGACATCTTGGTATAGAGCATGATCTTAGACATTGCACATATTATTTTAATGAAGATAGCACGTGTGTCATTGCAAACAAATTTAATGTTGTTTTTAATTGTTCTTAATTTCACAAAGAACGTAATACTCAACTTTTTTTCTTGGTATAGTGGAAACAAAGAAGACATCAATTTTATTATTTTATTAATCTGATGAAAACAAAAAAGTGATCTGACAGTATTTGTATATATCTTAATGCGAACAGTATAAACATAAAACTATTCAAATATGACATGTTTGTAAGTAATTTGATCTTCGCCTCACGCAAGGCTGTAAATAAATCCGTATTTTTTACCAAATCGACAAAATCTGACTCGAAAAATGTTCAATGCATTGCTTCGTGCTCATGTCGTACCATGGTATTGCGTCTCTGTCAAAATTATTTATTCGATAAAATTAGTTGATTGTTAGTATCCTTTGCCAAGTACCTTGTTCAATTTAATCCGTATTTCTTGCACTGTGTTACGATGGTCATGCAAAAGTTTATGCTACCATTGTATAAAGAGCTGTAAATCCAAGAAACTCCTATCCTATGGCGAGTTATTCGTCATCGAAAAATCTCAGTTTTGAGATATCAGCAGTCTCATCCGCTAAGATTTAGAATCCAGTTGAACTGTTTGCTGTAATAAAACTAACCTATCCGATGTTCGCATAGCCTCATCAGTTCATTTTTGATTCGAACAGAGGTATACATGGTCACTTGCGAGTTTCATAGGTAAGTTCAACACATCATCACATCACATTCGGTTCGAAACGATATTAAATCATTTCAATAGCCGGACTTGGAATCTTTACCTCATAGGGCAATGCTGCCATGGGTGTCACAGAAGACAATGCTTGACACAATTGTAATTAATTTTTTATACGGTTCATTGAAGGCACTGTCTCAAAATTTGTCGATACGACGTCCTGTATTTTTCGTGTTATAGGTCGTTATTCTTTCGACAAGTGGCACTTACTTGTAACCTCCCAGATACACTTGATTATATATCATTATCTTGCCTTTTTTTCAAAATGTTCATCCCCGCCCCCCTGATACCCACCTATAGGATTATTCCTACGAACGCCCACGATTTATGTATATTATATTCTGGGCCGATGGCAAATTACTACGAAATAATTTGTCGTGTCTTGTCTTGTATAACACATCTACATATTGGTTCACGGTTCAGTTAAGTTGAACACCTCGACTCAACGGCTTATCACATAATCAAGATTCATATTTAAACACAGAACCTCAACATGTGTTTTTAACCAGAACGATAACTGAAAAACAACCGAAATATACATCAAAACATTCAAATACATTAATATTAATAGTATTACCAAATTATTTTGCTGTTAAGACTAAGCTATTTTGGTTGTAGGTATGCGTAATGCTAAAATCTAGGATTCTTTCTATCTTGCTTTCAAATCGTAAAACATACATAACGTTGAATCCACGACATCACAGACAAAAAATCATTCAGAACAATCTACTAGAGATAGTCTTCTGTAAATCATTATGCCTGTTTAATATATGTATACAAGTCTTAAAACTGAAAAACTAGTTTATACTTTATAATCAGCGAATAATATAACTGGTTTACAATCTTTTACTTTTCAAATTTATATAAATTTACTTGGAGGATGTATATTATTTTTGTATTTTTTTAACTTTAAATCTCCATTAGTACTGAACACACACTACTAAATATGATTGATGAAGTGTGCTGAAAGGTGAACTCGATTGTATTTTAACATGATATTTCATGAAAATAAATATTCCTTTATTAAATATAGGCAGAAATACATCTAAATATAAATTATACATGATACAAATTTGCTAGAAAACAAACAATAATTTAAATAGTTATCATATGAGCGTTGCTGTGGGGAAATGGGGCTTAGTACGTACACACAGGCAAATCATGGACATTACATACCACCTTATGTTGATATTTGTTCAGAAGACTCTTCTTTTAAAACCAAATATACCATTTAAAAGTAAAGTGACTGCACAGGCTAATCTTGGGATGTCACTGAATGCGTGCATTTAAGCCCAGTTTCCCAGAACAATTATCAAGTATCCTTAAACAGAAAATTACCTGCAAAACCATAAACTTGAATAACTTAAATTATTAATAACTTGTTCCAAATTTTCAATTAAGTTTATTGGTCATTGACACAAATGTTGTTGTTGTTGTAGGAAGGTGATCAAGTGGCTGAAGCGATTGTACCGGCGTAAGTGGCTGAAGGAGACAACCGAGCAGAAGGCCAAGATGGCCGCCTGGGAGAACGACTATCAGCTAGAGGAACACTCCAGCCTCTACCATGAGTACCTTGAAATGGGTAGGTGACTGCGTTCATTACTTCCTCCTGTTGTATGTCTGTGACCGATCCCCGTACACATCTTCGATGTTGTTATATTTTCAGCCTTCTGAGGCTGGTAAAGAATTCAATACTGCTCCAGCAGCTGGAGTTTATATTGAATTGCACAACAGTTTGGTGTGTGCTGCGTGGATGCAGTAGCGTGTATCCCAGTACACATCTTCGGTGTTGTTATATTTTCAGCCTTCAGAGGCTGGTAAAAATTCAATACTGCTCCAGCAGCCTGAGTTTCACTTTTTTATATTGGTCTGGGAAAACTGGGCTTTATCCATGAGCAAAATTGTCCTCCTATGTTAGCCTGTGAAGTCTGCACAGGCTTATCTTGGATGACACTTTCAGCTTTTTTTAAATCTTTTTAAGGAGTTTTTCTCTTGAACAAAATCAAGCTAATGCAGAAAGTGTCGTCCCTGATTAGCCTTTGTCGACTTCACAAGCTAATCAGAGATTGCACATTACGCACCTGCAATAATCCCAGTTTTCCTAGAACTATGCTTCAATTGTTTAGGTTGTGACATTATTACCTCTCTTGTTACCAATAGGGAGAGGGAGCTATATCGGACTCATTCTATCACAGAATTAACTCGATCTGTCTGTCTGTCTTCAAGGTGAAGGTGATAGGTCAAGTACAGAATGCCATTTGACCAAGCCTCAACAGATAAAGATACATCTCAAATATTGATAAAACAGTTTTGTGCGCTTCTAAACAATGCGACTAGATTTGGTGTTATTTTGAAGTCAAAATGAAAAAACATGATCGTCAAAATTATACACTTTTGAGCATGCATTAGAATAGTTTGCAAAAACATCGAACACATTTAAAAATAAACAAGAATCACATTGATGTCTCATTTGTAAATACTAGAGATCAAATGTCAAAATGCAGGATTCAATACAAAGCTCTACATCTGTGTTAAATTGGTATGTGGGAGGATTAATTACTGTCATTGAGCACAATAAATTGTTGACTTACCTTGTAAAGGAAGGTCTTCAGAGCCTGCACAGGCTTATCAAGGACCACCCTTTCTGCTCTTGCAGTATTTTTCATTTAAAGGGATTCCCTTCTTGGTAAAAATCCAGTCTAGGTGGCAAGTGTTTCCCTGATTAGCCTGTACAGACTGCACAGGCTAATTTTGGATGATACTTTACATTCATTCATTAAAACAAGTTTTCCCAGAACGAGGCTCATACATCTTCTGTATGACTTTTCAGTGTTGCAGTATGGTTTCCTCACCATCTTTGTTGCTGCGTTCCCCCTTGGCCCACTTTGCTGCCTACTAAACAGTATCATTGAGATTAGAACCGACGCTGTTAAATTCTGCACTGACCTGCGACGACCTCTGGCTGAGAGGGCTGCTGATATAAGTAAGAATATCACCAACAGAGTGCTGTATTCAATTTGTTGTTGTTGGTTACTTATGTGTTTTTTCACCAATTTGGGAATAGAGACGGGATTTTTGGATTCGAAAACAACTTTTGTATTTTGACTAAAATTTGTAAGTTCGTGAAATTTATGTTTTGCTAACAAATACTTAAAAAATTAGATAAGTTTTTTCCATGTAAATTTACTAATGTTAAACCCATAGAGCTGCATAGTAAAAATTGTGAAATTTAGTCAGTCATTGAAGACAAATATATACACGTTGATATTGTGAATGATGCTGAATAACGGCCCCGAATTTTAAACAAATGGGTCGTGTTCTGAGAAAACTGGGCTTAATGCATGTGCGTAAAGTGTCATCCCATATCAGCTTTTGCAGTCTGCACAGGCTAATCAGGGACGACACTTTCCGCTTCAACTTTTCGGTAAGGAGGGACTTCATTGAAACTAAAAATACCATAAAAGCGGAAATTGTCAACATAGTTTGTATGCCCCCGGATCAAATGATCGTGGGTATATTGTTTTTGGCCTGTCTGTCTGTCGGTCTGTCTGTCTGTCTGTCTGTCATTCATTTATTCATTCATTCATTGCGTCTCAAAACTTTAACCTTGTTTAAAGTTTGATAACTTTTGCAATATTGAAGATAACAACTTCATATTTGGCATGCATGTGTATCGCGCGGAGCTGCACATTGTGAGTGATGAAAAGTCAAGGTCAAGGTCAACCTTCAAGGTCAAAGGTCAAATATCATTGTATTTGTCTCTTTTTAAAACTTTAACCTTCATTAAAGTTTGGTCATAACTTTTTGAATATTGAAGATTGCAACTTGATATTTGGCATGCATGTGTATCTCATGGAGCTGCAAATTTTGAGTGGTGAAAGGTTAAGGTCATCCTTCAAGGTCAAAGGTATTTTTTTTGCTCAAAGCCGCGCAATAGGGGGTATTGTGCTTCTGACAAACACATCTCTTGTTGAAATAAGCTTCATACATCAAAGGCCTGAGATGTTCATTGGTTTGCCAGCTTGTTCTTCTAAAGGTCTCCGGTTCTATCCATGGGGAAAGCAAACTTTTTATTTTACTAGTTTTCTTTGTTTTATAGTTATTTAAAACTGTTTATTTAATAATAAATGCATGTCATTTCATTTAAAAAATTTGAAACTCTATAAACAAGCCCCTGTTCATGATTGGCTTGGTACAATCAATTATATATACTTTACAGTACTCATTTACCTTTTTCGCAGGAATCTGGTATGAAAACTTGTATGCTATATCGCGGTTGGCAATTGTGTCCAATGTAAGTATTCTGTTACCTGGTTTCTCTTTACTTTAATCTTTTTGTTTCGAGAATTATGCTGCTGGAATGTAATTTTATATGATTTTACCACTTAGATACGTATTTTTACGCATGTGTAGACCCTCAGAAAGTAAAATTTAATTAAAGACCTTCCTTACAAGATTCAAGTTTAAAAGGCCTCATTTCCTAACATTAGATACTGGTGAGCAGCAAACAGCATAACACCTGAACAGACAGCGAGTTACTCGCAGGCTGTTCTGGTTTTATGCTGTTTGCACATAGCCATTTTCACTTTGCTTCTGAGAGGGAAAGGATTAAATACATGCACAAACATTGTACGGAAATATTTTGTGGTGCTTTTGAAAACAGTTAAACAGCAAAGCTGTTTAACTTTTCGGAACAATTGATGAATCAAACATTTATCTGGAGATGCAGTCAATATTGGCTTGATGATCTATTGATATGCTTTTTGCAATCATGATTTCTGGGTAAAAGTTATCTGTGAGACAATTCCTTAGTATTTATAAAAATTATCTTCCTCCCTCATTTTGGCAATCTTCAATTACTTGTCATACTGTGTTGTTTTTCCATTCTGGGCTTTGTGTTAGTTCTTTTAACATATCTAAGACATATGTTCTCCTGCCAATAGGTTCCCCAGCTGATTTGCCTAAGTTTACAACATTTTGTCTTCCACAGTTTATTTTATTTTGATTAGATACGGTCAAATGCTGTATAATTGTAAAACCCTCATGCCTTCAAATAATTTGTAACTGATTAAATCTATACTTTTCATTTGACTATTTCGTATTGCTGAGGTGTGTTGATTTTTTATTGATGACTGATGAACAAAGAAGTAAATATAAATCCATCTCTTGAGTATGTTTAAGTGCTGTATACATGTAAGTCCTGTTACATAAATCAGGCTGTCTTAAATTGATATTAAAGAACTACTCAGTAATAAGAAAATGTGCTCTTGTCAATCTCTTTGATATCTAACTCAAAGTTCAAATTGTCAGCTACCCTATCAGTGATTTATTTCACTGAATTATATGAGCCTTGTTCTGAGAAAACTGGGCTTAATGCATGTGCGTAAAGAGTTGTCCCAGATTAGCCTGTGCAGTCCGCACAGGCTAATCAGGGACGACACTTTCCGCTTAAACTAGATTTTTGGTAAAAAGGGGCTTCCTTTAAATAGAAAAATACCATTAAAGCGGAAAGTGTCGTCCCTGATTAGCCTGTGCGGACTGCACAGGCTAATCTGGGACGACACTTTACGCACATGCATTTTGCCAAATTTGCACGTAGCAAGACACATATTTACCTTACAGTTTAAATGTTGGTACATTACTAAGCTGTGTTGATATGTGAGCTGCACACATTGTAATACGGCTTTCACATTTCCACATTCGTCAACAGTCACTAGTAAAGCTGATTAAAATTGTATAGACATACACTGATATCCACTTTTAAGGTCGATTTCTTTTGCCTACTGCAAGAAGCACTCTGGCATAGGTTTACAGGGAGCTGTACCATTTATATGTGTTTTGTTCCAAATTTTTCTTGCAGCATCATGTTCATGCAAATATTTTGCTTGTGTTGCTAGTAGTAGTGTTATATGCTCCTCGCAAGGGTTTTAATCAGGCAATACAAGCAGTTGCTCAGAATTATATTTTCGAATGCCATTCCTTATCTAATTAGTTCTGTATATATCTTCAGAAAATCGTTGGATCCAGGACTTTAAAACTACATTGTTGCAATCTGCAACTGTTGGCCCCAAAAACAGATGGCTTAATTCATTGGTATAAAACTTGATATAAAAATGTTTTGTTTCATTAAATCACTACATCTGCATTAAGTGTAATCCCAGATTAGCCTGTGCAGTCGACACAGATTAATCAGGAACGACCCTTTCTGCCTTAACTTGAATTTTGCTAAGAAGAGAGTTACTTTAAACAAAAAATATCATTTAAGTGGAAATTGTTGTACCTGATTAGCCTATGTGGACTGCAATTGTGCGATATTGCTCTTGAGGTCGCCATGGCGTAGTGGATATGGTGTCCGCCTAGCGATCGGGATGTCACGTGTTTGATCCCCACTGTGGGAGCGTTCTTTAGATCTCCCCCATAGACACCAAGGAAACGGACTCTAGAGCGTTTCATATAAGCCTTAGGCTTGTTACGCAATCGAGCTTAAATAAATAGGTTAAAAAAAAATAATTGTGCGTTTTTACTCTTGCAGGCGTTCATTATAGCCCTAACGTCAGACTTCATCCCACGGCTGGTCTACGTCTACTACTACAGTAACAACCAAACACTGGTCGGCTACACACAGTGGGGGCTCCCCAAGTTCAACACGTCAGACTTTGAGCCGGACAAGAGAGTCCTTGGGTCCGATGTTTGATGGTGTGTGACAAAAATATAATATAACAATATAATAACATATTTTGTTTTGAAAGACATTGACATTTTTAATTCTATTTTGTGGGTTGATCAAATATTTGACGTGTTAAAAAAAAAGAGTACTGTTCCTCCTGAACGAAGTTAAAGAGTTTACACTCATGAAATCCACATCACACATACATTTCATCACTTGGGCATAAATCTGTAATTTAATATGTATAAGGTAGTAACTTGTATTTCATGTGATTTTCTTCAGCTCAAATTATTTCAGATTTTAAGTTTTCTTTTTCAAAAATATTCTTGCAATGTGCAGTGACATTATTAAATGTGACCCAATGCATTATCATATTAATGGTTGTCTATAAGGATATCAATTGAAATACTTCATAGTCAGCATTATTTCAGTCGCCGAGATTTCCACTTACCCTCATCCTTGTACTCAGATTCTTTGAAACTAGAATATTGATTCAATTTCTACTAACATGAGCCACATTCTGGGAAAACTGGTCTTAATGCATGTGCGTATTGTCATCCATGCATGCTACCCGGGAACAACACTTTCCACTTGTATGGAATTTTTGTTTAAATCAGGTGACTCATAAATAAAATCCAGTGAAGGCAGAAAGTGTTGTCCCAGATTAACCTGTGTGGACTGCACAGACTGATCTGGGTTGACAGTTTACACACATGCATTAAGACCAGATTTCCCAGAAGATGCTCATACGATAACTATTCTAGTTGGTTAGATTTTTACTACCCATATCTTTATATTAAAATCATTTTTTTCTATAATATTAATTCATTAATCTAAGAACGCTCTGGGAAAATTGGGTTTGATGCATGTGCTTAAAGTGTCATCACAGATAAACTTGTACAGTCCGTACAGCCTAATCAGGGATATCACTTTTCCCTTATTAGTATTCTTTGTTTAAAGAAGGTCTCTAATTAACGAAAAGTTAGTGTAGGCGGAAAGTGTCGTTCCTGATAAGCCTGTGGGGACTGCACAGGCTAATCTGGGACAACCCTTTACGCACATGCATTTAGCCCAGTTTTCGCAGATGGTGGATCATATGACTACTATTTCAGGTACCGAGATTTCCGCTACCCTCCCGGCTACAAGGATGAGACAGGGGGCCAATGCAGTATGAGTACTCTGAGAAATTCTTGCATGTCCTGCCTGCTCGCTTTGCATTTGTCGTAGTCTTTGAGGTGAGATGCTCACACTGTATTATTGGTAATGAATGCATTTTTGTTGTTGATGATTATGCAGTCAAAAATGATGAAAATATTTTCACCTTTATGATCTGCTTTCACTACATATGTATTTGTATTATTTTGTAATATTGCTTATGTAATTTTTTGTTTTTAATTAAAGAGTCAGAAATGGGAAATGATTTTTATCTATTGTTGTTGCACAGTTGTTACACGAGTGCCTTTTCCTAACTTTAAACATATATCAGTACTCAAATGTTTCTTTCATTTGTGAAAACTTTCCACTTAAACTAGATACTATTTAATTTTTAGTTGTATTACTTCATAAAACATTTTATCCCATCCATTACTAATTGATCAAAATAAAAACTATATTTCTCCGCCCATTCCCATAATGTAATTTATATATCTCTCCCCTACCCAAGAATCTGCTGTCATAAGACATATCTCCCCCTATCCATGACTCAAAAAACAGATACTCTTACTCAAGTCATTTCATTGTATAATTTTGATTTCTCTCCCAAACTCACTCTGAATTATCTCCCCTACTGACTCTGATTTTTCTCCCCTACTCACTCTGATTCTCTCCCCTACTCACTCTAATTTTTCTTCCCTACTCACTCTGATTTATCTCCCATATTCACTATGATGTCTCTCCCATACTCAATCTGATTTCCCTCCCCTACTCACTCTGATTTCTCTCCCATACTTACTCTGATTTATCTCCCCTACTCACTCTGATTGTTTCCACTTCTTACTTTGAGTTCACTTCCATACTCACTCTGATTTCTCTTTCCTACTCACTCTGATGTTTACCACTACTTACTCTGATTTTTCTTCCCTACTTACTCTGATTTATCTCCCCTACTCACTCTGACTCATCACTCCTACTCACTCTATTTTCTCTCCGCTACTCACTCTAATTTCTGTCCCCTACTCAATCTGATTTTTCTCCCCTACTCACTCTGATTTTTTCCCCTTCTTACTTTGATTTCACTTCCATACTCACTCTGATTTCTCTCCCCTACTCACTCTGATTTTTACCCCTCTTTACTCTGATTACACTCCCCTACTCACTCTGATTTATCTCTCATACTCACTCTGATTTCTCTCCCCTACTCACTCTGATTTCTCACCCCTTCTTACTCTGATTTCTCTCTGCACTCACTCTGATTTCTATTCCCTTCTCACTCTGATTTCTATCCCCATACGCACTCTGATTTCTCTCCCCTATTCTAGAACCTGGTGGTGGTCACCACAAGCCTGGTGGCCTACCTGATCCCAGACGTGCCGGCCAAGGTGAAGAAGGAGCTAAGGAGGGAGGCGTACATCTCCAGTGAGATCGTCATACAGGTAATTAAGCCTCGCTCTGTGAAAAGCATGTGCTTACAGTGTCATCCCAGATTAGCCTGTACAGTCCACACAGGCCAATCAGGAATAACACTTTCAGGCTTAACTTAAATTTTGTCATGAAAAGTCTTCCTTAAAAAGAAAAAATACACTAAAAGTGGAAAATGTTGTCCCTGATTTACCTGTGCGGACTGCAAAGGCTTATCCGTGAGGACACTTTATGCACATGCATTAAACCCCTTTTAACAGAGCAAGGCTCAATATCATTTGCTAAGCCAAAAAGTAATGACTCCAAATCCCACTGTTCTCTTGGATATTTTGAAGATATATTTGCATACAATTGTACTAAGATTTTGCGCCATTTCTCGACGATAGAATATATTGAAATAGAGTTTTGCACAGTTTGTTGCATTTGTTTCAAATATGAAATATGTCAAATTCTTTATATTGTATACTAAAACTTCACGACATTCCCCATCTGTAAATAAACACTACAATAAAATCAATCACTACACAGATAACATAATAAAAGCCAGAGCACAACTTCCTATCACTTTATATTATTATGGAAATTATCTCCATTCAGACTGAGCTTCAGAAGGCGAAGGAAAACACAGTAACGGACATCCTGCTCGGTAAACTGCGGAAGGGAGGGGCAGAGGGTGATAACGGGTCAAGCGCGCGGAAACGCAATGGGAGGGGTGACAACAATGATGCGATTGTGCGGGTTGATGAAGTGTCAGTGTCCAACATTTGATGAGAGATATGAGGATAGTTAAAAACTTGGAGAATTCTCTGTAATCTGTTTAATCTCTGCTTTGGTGTATTTTCAACCCTTGCTGAGAGCACTAATATTTTGGTAGATGGAATATGCGACATGTTTTTTCCCCAAAGAAATGGTGTAAATATTAGGGCTTGTTCAACCAAGCTGCATTTGCAATGATTTATTTAGGGATTGGTTGTCAAAACATTTTGAGGATTAAGTTTGGAAATATATAATCCGATAAGGACATTTTTAAAAGGTGCAACACTTTTCAAGTGATTGCCTTGTGTGATTATATGATTGTTTATGTATACCTTTATAATTAGATTGTTTGTCTTCATTGGTTGTGTGACTGTCTTATTTATATCATATGTAATTGAAGGATCCCCATTTTAATGATTGTGCTTTTTTTACCAGACTGATATAATGATATACTGGAGTCACATGCCAACGTTTTAAATATTTTCTATATCTCAAATTGGATTAACAGAATTCAAATGCAGACTAAAGATTCACCATGGAAACACCAGTTATAAGTTTCTGGTAATTTATGTGCGATTTTGGTTACACAAATTTAAATTTGTATATTAAGGGGTTGAGCAAAAAAGTATTTTATCTCCTTCGAATATCTATATAATAAAAAAATCTATATTAGTTCTGATTATTTTTTATTTGTCCACTTATGCGTGGTTAGTAAAGATATAATTGTTTAAGGTATTTAGTGTTTGTTACGTATTGCATATATACTATTTTCCATACATGTTATGTATGTAGTTAACAATTGGAAACACTTGTAAAGTGAAAGAAAGTTTTACTATGTTTTAATAATAGTACTTTGTTTAAATAATTATATATTTTTACTTATTGATACAATTTTAGTGTTTATATATTCATAGTTATTTTCATTTTAATGCCTTATTTTTGTATAAATAATGTTTAATGTTGCTTTTTATGTTAATTAAGGGAATACAGAGACAAATAGTTAAACATTAGTATTAAGAAAAAGAGGATTTCTAAGAAATGTGTAATGACACTGGTTGTTATTGGCCAGAGTTGTCTAATTTTTAGTTTATTTCAACATTTTAATCATACACTTTTTCATTGTGTTGATATGTACATACGTTATGCTTAATTTTAACTGCTTTCATCTATTGAAAATTCAAAATATCAATAAACAATTGGGATGATAATAATCGAAGGAACTTTATTTTACATTCAAGCCGGTTGTGAAGCACCATGCTGGTAACACATGATGCTTATCCTGGTCCCATTGATTGCTGTGTTTGATTTCTACCTCCTGTGGCTATACAAAGGCTCAAACATAAATGCTACTTGTTTGTTTTTAGGCATTCAGCATTTGGCATCCATTTATTTACATGTTTAGGTTATAATAGATTTCTTATCTGAGTTATATTGCATTTTCTTTGATAAACATGAATAAGGGTAGTGTATATTTTTAAATACAATATTAGGTTGTCTGTTCTTAACTGTATGACAATATGTCATAAATTGAAATTGACTTAAATTGTAAATACTTGTGTCTTTATGTGTTCACAACCATTTTTTCAATAATAATGATAATAAGTCATACAACTCAAAGCACATACGTGTCCTTTTATTTTATGCTTTCCGGTGGTTTGTAGAGAAATATCAGTGAATTAAAACTGATAATTCACTGTTTCAAAAAGTGAAAAATAACAGTGAAAATTATCGATAATTGTCACTGTTTTACTGTGAAATGACATCATTTTTTGACGAAATAACGTCATTATTCCAGCGAAATTCTCCAGTTAAACTCTTTTACAATGTAAATAATCGGTGAAAAAAAGCAAAAATAAAATATTTTTTTTAGATTTTGTGAAATATCGATATGGATTCACTCGTGAACATAGAAAATATATATTTTCACTAGTGGCTGCGCCACTTGTGAACACATTATGTTATATGATCAATCGTGAATTAATATCAATATTCCACCGAACCCAACAAATATCCCCTATATATTCCATTCAGGGATTATTATTTTTTATTAACTTCTTCTAAATATGTTTGCTTACACAATTAGCAAACTTTGATTTGAAGTAATATGCAAATAAATTCAGTTTCTATTACAATGTGTGTAGTATTTCATTTATTTTTTTCTCTATTATTATTAATTATTTTTAACATTATTCCCTACTGTTTTATAGTTTTGTTATTATTCAACATTTCTGTTTTAAAATAGTTCTTTCAACTTATGGCTGTAATTTATACCCAATATTTGTATGTGTATACTGTGCAATATGTGTATATTTTTATACTGTTCATTTTTATGTAACATAAGACTTGAAAAGGTGCACACAATGCTTGTTTTCTATTTTGTTAAACACTATGTGACCTTGAAAAACGTATGTATTAATTGGTGATATCATTGAAGAAATATACTATTTTATTCTTTAAACACATGTTTTAGCATTATATTACTAATTTTAATATAAGATCTAGTTGTGTTATTTCTTGAAGTTTTTCTTTATGAATCATTCACCACTTTCAGATCTTTTTTATTGATAACTGCTATTCCAATTATATGCATTGTTTGACATATGTATGGTCATTTATAAAGAACAAATACGACATAATGAACAAGGTAAAAACTAGATTTGGTGTAAAAGCTTAACAAAATTAAGGTTAGTGAACTAAAAAAGTCTCAATCCGAATGTTAAGAAAACATTGTTATCTATTGGATTTAACATAATCTGAATTAACTGAATAACCATGCGTGTGGATAGGAACATTAATTTGAGAACTGCATCTATAATACATCACGGACTCTACATGAGTCAATATACGCTCCGTAAATACATGTATTGTTGATATTTACACAGATATCAAAGTGTGACGTTAATTATTGTAATATCTTTAGAGTTCTTTTACCCAAGCATAACTGTAACAAATGCCTGAAATATTTTTGAAATATTTGAGATATTGATTAATTTGTTTTCATTTGTTGATGTATTGCTAAAGCCTATGCCAACCTTCGCACAGCCCTTCCCCCACACCGCTTAGAGCATTGTCCGTGTCCAGAGTGAAGGGGAGTGTTGTTCATAACATATAAGTGTGTACCATATGAATATCTCAAACTATTTGATACTGCATGCATGAATCTCTTATGTGTATCTTACCATGTTGATATCTCTATCTTTTATAAATTAATAAAAACAGTATCAAAATAATTTGAATTTCTCTTTAATCATACCCTTCAATGAGAAGTGCAATGCCTTATGAAAACAACGTCACCCGTTTAACAAGCAAAATGTGAATACCCTGTGGTGAAGTTTGTACTTCGCCCCAACGGAACATCAACCCAAAATAATTGACAATAAACAAAATAAACTTTGTTTCAAATGAGCCAATTATTTTTTATTCGGTTTAATATAGTTTAAACCTTTTTATTTTAGCTTGATTGCATCGACAAGCATGATGCTTATTTAAATGCTCTCGAGTCTGTCTCTTTGGACTAAGAACCAGTACTTGTTGTCTGAGGATGACAGAGGAAACGCTGCCACAATGGGGATCGAACCCAGGCCCTCTTGGTTGCTAGGCAGACACCATATATGCTTCACTACGGCAACATTATTAAAGTTGTTGCAAATACAAATTTCCATCTTTTAAGGGACCAGTTAACAGTTTGGAAAAAAATATTTTTTTTTAAAGATAACCTTAAATTCAAGAAAAAATGTGTCCATTGTAACCATACAAGCAAACTAAGACTCCTGACTAAGAAACATTTTACACATGTCTTTTTGTTTATGTCAAAGTGTCAGAAAATAAAGCATTTGTTATCCATTTATAATCTTATTTGAAATCTCTTACGCTTTATCACGGCCGGAAGTTGTGTCCAATGTAAGTATCTTTCATAATACTTCATTCATGCTGATCGAACAGTTTAGTGCTGAAATTTAACCTTAACTGATCCATTTAATGTACAACTGATGGACGGGTTTTAAAGGCATTTTTTATAGCATTTAAACACGTTCAGCATTTTTACTTTCTGTGAATTATTGATGAATAAAACATTGATCTGGATTTGCAGTCAAGAGTGGATTGATGATGCATCATTACGCTTAATGCAATTAGTTTAAACCTTTGTATTGTGTCGCCTGACTAAGGTAAGGGGACATACAGGTGTTACTTTTTTGGCGGTGTCGTCGGCTTTGTCGACGGCGGCGTCGCACTTTTAGAAAAATGCTAATAACTTCTGTGTCCCTTCAGATATTACTTTCATATTTTGTATGCATGTGTATCTGGACAACACCTTTCTATGCGTATACAATTGTTTACCATGTGACCTTGACCTCAAACTTGATATCAGCGTTCAGGTTTCGATATCTGCAACAGCGATTCGAAAAAGGCTCATAACGTGTGTGTCCCTTTAGATATTGCTTTCATATTGGGTATGCATATGTATCAGAAAACACCTTTACATGCGCATACAATTGTTTATCCCTTTGACCTTGACCTTGAACCTGAGGTCAGCGTTCAGGTTTTGAAATCTGCGACCGCGATTCGAAAAAGGCTCATAACTACTGTGTCCCTTCAGATATTGCTTTCATATTTGGTATGCGTGTGTATCTGGACCAAACTTTTTCATGCGCATACAATTTTTGACACCATTGACCTTGACCTTTAACTTAGGTCAGCGTTCAGGCTTCGGAATCTGCAACCGCGATTCGAAAAAGGCTCATACCTACTGTGTCCCTACATATATTG
Organism: Dreissena polymorpha; assembly: GCF_020536995.1. Taxonomy (NCBI): domain Eukaryota; kingdom Metazoa; phylum Mollusca; class Bivalvia; order Myida; family Dreissenidae; genus Dreissena; species Dreissena polymorpha. Next base: position 12,044,036 of record NC_068366.1, on the reverse strand, counting down.
CTTTCATATTTGGTACGCATGTGTATCTGGACAACACTTTTCCATGCGCATGCAATTGTTGAACTTGGGGTCCGCGTTCAGGTTTTTTTTAAATCTGCGACCACGATTCAAAAAAGCTCATAAAGTCTATGTCCCTTCAGATATTGCTTTCATATTTGGTATGCATGTGTATCTGGACAAGACCTTCCATGCGCATAAACGTTTTGAGCCTTGTGACCTTGACCTTGCAGTAAGGGTCCGCATTAAGATTTCGAAATCTGTTACCACGACCAAAAAAAGGTTCATAACTTCTATGTCTTGTGCTTTATTTTAAACCTTTTTAATTATAATAATAAAAATAAACGACTTAATATTTGTGAACTTTGACAGTTATAAAGATGTTGGTGAACTAGAAACGTACTACATCCACTACAAACCTGTGTGGATAGCAGTTTAGAATTGAAGAGAATTCACAATTTATAGCACAAAGGAGGGCATATTGTGTTTTGTCTTTCTGTGTGTTTTTGTTTGTTTGCTATTAGATTTACAATATTCATACAAAATTATTATGGTCATTCATTAAAAACAGTTTTGCTTATTCAATATGTTACTAAATAAAACAAAAAAGGGTATGTAACAACATGAAGAATTAATGCCCCATCCCCGATATAATAGTAAACAAGTAATACAGGTATGCTACCATCAGACGACACATCAAACTTGCGGAGTTCTAGTTTTAGCTCGATTGCATCGAAAGCCACAGGCTTATCAAAACGCTATCAAGTCCGTTTCCTGGGCCCACAACCAGTACTTGGTTTCTTTGGGGAAGATCTAGAGAACGCTCCCCGAGTGGGGATCGAACCCACGTCCTCCCAATTACTAGGCGGACACCATATCCATTACGCCACGGAGAACTCACTTTGTGGTTTACCAGATTTACCAAGTCGTATGTACTAAACAGCCCTTGTATTTTTAGACATTAAATCGTCGGTTTTAGGAACAATATAAGCAGTGTGACTTGTATTATTCAATGTGTGTGAGGTATAATTAAAAAAATATAATTGCTTAATAACTTTGGCTGACATAAACACTAATATTCAATATTATTTCCAATACCAACTTTGGTCTTCTTATATTCACGTCTTTGTATTTATTTGCGTCTACTATAAAGAATCTCAAATGTTCGCTTATTTTAAAAAGAAACTCTGATTCGGATACAAAATGTAAGAAGTACTATTTTCAGTGCACTTTTAGAATTGACCAAAATTTATAAATGAGAACACATTTTTACCCACTATTTGTTTTATATTAAAGTAAAAGAGATTTAATACAAACTGCATTTGTGCGAGATTTTAGGATGTTTTATCATACTGTTCTGCTCTTGAAAGACAAGCCTTTTAATTTTTGTCAGTTATTCATGTTCTTAAACGCTTTCCACTCAGAGTGAATATTTAATTTAACTAAACATACCCGTTCATTGTTTTGCAAAGTGTACTCAAACTGATATCTTTCATCCAATGCAGATACCAAATCACTCTTGAAAAATGAATGGCAATGTGGCTTACACATGAATTGAGTCATAGGTTATCATTGGTATGGAGTTGTTTGCCGAACACTGGTGAATTAAATAGTGTGGTCTTTGTCAGATTATCAGATTTCTTAAATGTTGTTCTCTAAAGTAATTATAATAATATCATGCACACATTCATTATGTTCACAGAAAGTTATTACTCATTTACTCAATTCATAGTGGTTATTCATTGTACCCCTCTTAAGTGTTTTATATGTCGGCTCCCTATTTTGATAAAAATATATATTGGCTTTTCATCGCCCTCCAAGGGCAGAGGGATATAGAATTGGCGTTGTCCGTCCGTCTGTCCGTTCGTTAGTTGAACAATTTTCCAGGGCTATTTCTCAGATACCATATTATCCTTTAACATGAAACTGCATGGGTTAATTGATATTAATGAGGAAGTGCCATGCTTAGAACCATAATACTTCATTTTCTTAAATAAGTCATTTCCCTTTTTAGATTGTGTTTGATGTAACTTTTCTAGGCTCTATCTCAGATACGATACAATATTTCAACATAAAATTCATGGTTGTGTAGAAATCAATGGGAAAAAGTGCCATGCACAAGCACCATAGCCCTAATTTTTTAATAAGAGTTAGTTCCCTTTTTGTAGGATGTAACTTTTCAGGGCTATATCTCAAATACGCTACGCGATTTCAACATGAAACTGTATGGTTGTATCAATAAGGCGAATGGCAATGCGTAAAAAAAATAACCCTACACCTACATTTAAATATGTTTTAGGATTATACCGTATATGAAGGGAATTGCGTCCATTTATAACACAAAATATATTTTTCGGGGGATATCAAATCACCGAATTTTCTTTTTTATTTTGTTGTTATCATGTCAAATTCTGTATTATTCTCCAGCACGAATGCATACAAATAATTTTAAACGGATTAAATGTTGATTTAGCTATGACGTATTGCTGATGTGTGTAATATTGATGTTTGATTAATGACTGTTTTTTAGACACAAGATTGAAGTATATATGTCAATTCAAGTCTAATCATAGGCAATTGTTCAATGTGTACCTTAAAATAAATCACGCTGTCTTCAGCTGATAGTTACGAACAACTTGGTAATCTAAGACCTAATGTGGTTGTGTCAGTCTCTTTAAAATTCTATGCCTGATTTTATTGCATGGGTTTAATTAATCAGCTACCTTATCAGTGCTATATTTGACTGAATTATATTAAACTAACAGTTTAAACATTGGTACTCTTTATTTGCGTTGATGGATTTGTTATTTCCAAAGTTCTAATGTAGCTTTCACATTTCAAAAAGTTCGACTACAGTCATTTGTTAAACCAATTTAAATTGTAAATACAGACACTGATAACCACGTTTGAGGCCAAGGTCTTTAGCTTAAAGATAGAAGCAATCTGGTATGACTCAACTAGGAAGTGTTCAGATTAACTGATAGTAATTAAAGTTAATATCATTATCATATCGTAAGTCTCATGATGATAGTTTAACGTTTATAAAATTGAAGGAACAACAGTTTTCATTTAATTACAAAAATACATTAAATAAAAACTGTTTTCATGAAATTAACAAGTGCCATGCTTTCACATGAGTCACGAAGTCATATGTGTTTGTATCGCTTTAAGGAAAAAAACGCGACATTTAAAAATAGCGAACGTTTTTGTCTTAGCCAGACGATCAAATCCAAAAGATTATTTGTCTTGTGGATTTATGCGAACATATTGTGCAACCTGTCCCTTATCTCGTGGCACATGACCTAGTATTAAATAATCCTCCTGGATTTCTTATCACCCACGTAGTGTACCCAGTTACTGCGATCTAGAAGTACCGAACTGCCGACAAAGCATTTTAGTTTAAATTGAACCTCTGATTAAGAAGAAATGCCTTTATCGTAGAAAATGGATTGCAACAGAATTCTACTGTTTTTTCATATTGTTATATTCTGCAATGTACAGCCGATTGTGCCAGGTATTTTGCTAAATGTTCGGATATTGTTTCATACAATTTAACGTGTATAAATATTCCCGAATAAAGGAACTTTTTATCATTTATAGCATTATCTGTTGTGTGAGTGTGTCTCTGCGTTTCTTTTATTCCTCTTTTTTACAACGATGGATATAACCAATGATGTATGTATAACTGTGTATGTGTAAGTTTTTATATAAGCAACTGAATATTTTATACGATCTTTTGTTGGAGTGTTGCTTAATATAAGAGTTGAGTCAAAATTAGTTATAGATGTTACATCAGACTCAAACCTATTCAAGAGACCATATGTTTGCGTCATTTTTTATCGAAGTCTTACGGAAAGTTATTCGTCGCAACTTTCGCGAGTCTAGTAAATTAATAAGGTTGGAGTGCTAGATACAGCCCAGGTCTACATTTACGCAGCTTCAGGCGCGGGCGGACCTCATTAACTTCGAAATTCACAGCCCAAACGGCATGTAAACAAAATGACATAGGGTCGCGTGGCCTTTCTTTACAAACTGTATTGTGTGGCCCCGTTTAAGTATGAGCTAGGTAATATACAGTACACAGTTGTAGAGTGTATACTTAAAATTTCTTATGAGTGTTCATTGTTCTATAGTGTCATTTAACATACATTATTATTTTCGAGCTCATAGTCCGTGTAATGTGCGTACATTTGATGTGCGTACAATTTATATAATGATACTAAAATAACTATAGTTCGCCCTCTATCTTTTTGTCGGCCTGTAAAAACTGAACTCAATCAAAAAGTAAATACAATGTGTTCTTCAAACTTGGTTTAAACTTTTAAAGAATGATAACGTATAACAATTACGCATATTGAACATAGTGAGCATTAAATACAATTTTGGAAATAAAAAAAGTTTGTTTCAAAAAATACTTTATTATATTGCTTAAGGCTAAAACCATTTCAAGAATACTATTTGGTCGTTTAATTTTATCATTGCGATCATCTGAGTTGTATATGAGGAATCAAAACAAAATGGTGGTCACATCAACTTTATATTTTAACATTTTATGACAGTAATGAATATTACAATCTTCGCCTGTCATGTCTTAATCTCGATGAAATATATGTGGCGTATTTGTGTCCTAGTCACGAGTTCGTATTCCCTGTCTACGACTTTCCGGTACTAATTTCTAAGTCGTTCTCACTAGTTGTTTGCATGACTTAATATTTGCACTTGCAACATCTATCACACCCTACTTTATAGATACCAGATATTGATTGGGACTTTTATATTGTATTCTTGTATATATTATTGTTGTAATGTTTTGTTGGGCTACCGTATAGCAAAATAAGGAAAAAGCTCTCTTCTTGGCTATACGTGTTGGTAGCCGTATGACAAACTTAGCGAAAGCTCTATTCGTGGCTATACATGTTCTTCGATCAATATACAAATTATGTTACAGAGCTTTATCGATACACGAGTTTACGCATTGACGGTGATTTGTGGTCATTTGCTGATACGAATGGGTCCGACTTTTTCGCTCGGATGTTGAATATATATATCAAACTTTTATTGAAATATCTTAGCTGTGTTGATACGTCACAGATTGAAGCCGCATAATGCATAAAAAATTTCCCATTGCTTTCTAAAAATAAGTGAATTAAAGAACCTTTATGATAAATACAGCAACAGTTACATTTAAATTATTTGAATGTCTTTTTTCAATTATTAAATATAATGATTCTGTTTACCATAAATGTTAAAGCTGATTCATACTGTTGCATTTCAAAATATTTTGTATGATACATCGATGTTTGAGCACTGAATCTACAATGCCTGTATTGTTGATATTTCCAAAGTTATTGCAGTGTGACGTTAATTCATTTAACATTTTTACCCAAGCATAACTGTAACAAATGCCTTAAATATTTTTGAAATATGTGAAATATTGAGATATTGATTTTTTTTTTCATTTTATGATGTATTGCTAAAGCCTATCACAACCTTTGCACATCACTTATATTTATAAGCTTTCTCCACACCGCATTTACCGTGTCTTGAGTATAAGGGCGTGTTGTTCAATAGATATAAGTGTGTACCCAAACGAATTGATCTCAAACTATTTGATACTGCATGCATGATATATCCATATTTTATAAATTAATAAAAACAGTATAAAAGTAATTTTAATTTCTTCATTAATCATACACTTCTATGAGAAGTTCAATGTCTATGAAAAACAACGTTGCCAGTTTATACACTTTCAAGCAAAATTTGAATACCCTGTGGTGAACTTTGTACTTAGCCCCTAACGGATAATCAGCCCATAATGATTGACAATAAATCAAAATATACTAATAAACCTTTTTCGAATAAGCCAATTATTTGTTGTTTGGTTTTATTTAATTTAGTTTAAACTTATTTTCTTTACCTGGCATCAACCTGCATGGCTTATTTTAATGCTCTCGAATCCGTTGACTGGGACTAAGAACCACTACTTGGTGTCTTTAGGAAAGATCGAAGGAACGCTACCACAGTGGGAATTGAACCCGTGACCTCCCAGTTGATAGGCGGGCACCATATCTACTAAACCACGACAAAATTATTATTCAATTTCAACATTAAGTTTGTGCATATACAAATTTCCTCCTTTAAAGGGACCAGTTCACAGTTTGGAAAAAAATTGCATTTTTTTTCTTAGATTCAAAAAATAATGTATTCATTGTAATTATACAAGCAAACTAAGACTCCTGACTAAGAAATATTATACACATGTATGTTTGTTTATGTAAACTTATCAGAAAGTAAAGCATTTGTATTAATCTATTATCTGGTTTGAAACTGTGTATGCGATAACACGGCTGACAGTTGTGTCCAATGTAAGTACCTTTGATGTGGCTTTAATAATACTTCATTCAGGTTGTTAAATCAGTTAAGTGCTGAAGTGTAGCCTTATCTGAGCCAGTTCATGTACAACTCATGGATAGTTTTTAAAGGCACTTGTTATGACATTTAAACAAATAAGCATTTTTACTTTCTTGGAATTATAGATGAATCAAACATTGAATTGGGCTTGCCGTCAAGAACGGATTGACGATGTAACGTTACGCTTTGTGCAATTGTGGTTTCAGCCCTAGTATTTGTAGAAATTAAAGCGTTGATACGAGGAATCTTGTAGCATTTTGCATACCTATGACTTTAATTATTCAATTGCTTGCTACTTAATTAATTGATTATAATTATTAAATAAATATGACAGACATCAACACTTAACTTCAATATTGTTCCCAATACCAGCATTGATCTATTTATAGTAATGTCTTTTTTAGGTGTATCTGATATACAGTAACTAAAATTTTCAAATACTAGTACGTTAAAACGAAACTCATTGATTCTGATAGTACGTGTAAAACGTACTATGTTCAGTGCACTTATAAAATCGATCCAAATATAGACCTGAGAACACATATGTATCCGCTTTTTGTTTTATGATAAAGTAAAATAGATTAAATACAAACTGCATTCATGTCAGATTGTAGGATGTTTTATCATACTGTTTTGCACTCGAAAGCAAAGCCTTTGAACTTTTATCAGTTATAAATGATCTGAATTATTGTCTTTCCTTTTAGAGTGAACAAATCAACGTGCCCATTCAAAGTCTTGCAATGTGTACGCAAACTGATATCGCTCATGCAATGAGGATACCCATGCACCCTTCAAAAATGGATGTACATGTAGCTTACAAATGAATTGAGTCATAGGTTATCATTGGTATGGGCTTGAAAGCCGACCACTTGTGAATTAAATAGTGTGGTCTTTTTCAGATTCTCAGATTTATACAATTTCGTTCTGTAAAGAAATGGCATAAGTATTATGCACACATTTCTTTTTTTGCAGTAAATTATTATATATTTACTCAATTTATAGTGGTATTTTAAGGTACCCCAACAGTGTTTTATATGTTGACTCCCTTTTTTGGCAAAATTTAACGTATTGTTTTTTGTATTAGGTAATATTATAAATTATTCTCCAACACGAATGCATACAAATAATTTTAAACGGATCACAACTTGCTGAGGTTATTTATGTATGATTGATGACGTTTACTTTGACACAATATTCTAGTACATGTGAATCCAACCCTGGGTATAGTCAACTGTTCAATAAGGCCCGTCAAATAAATCATGTTGTCTTTAGTTGATAGTGATGAACTACTTGGCTATCAAAGACTGCGCTTGTACAAACCTCTCTGATGTCGGAAGCATGATAGCAATGCCTAGGACTGATTGTGTCAACTACCGCATCAGTGCTTTTTTGAAACTAATTATATTTACTTAACAGATTAAATATTTGAACACTGGTAGACTTCGTTGATTTATTTGATATTGCTAAAACTCTTATTTAGCGTTCAACAAGTTGAACTTCATTCACCAGTAATCCCATTTAAACCGTATAGATATGAACTGATATCCACTTTAAGGCCAATGTCTTTTGCTTTAATCTAGAAGCCATCTAGCATGGCTGAAAAAGAAAGTATTCAGATTGACTGGAAGTAATTAAAGTAAATACCATTTGCATTTTAAGTCGTTACTTGGTATTTTGATATAAAGGTTATAGAAGGAAAATAGCTTATTTACACGATACACAAAATTAAAACTAGAAAATGGATGACTGCATTACAACAACTGACATGGTTTTACATAAATGTAGGCCTTACATAAGGCAATACATGTATATTGTTGAATATTATAATGAACACAATCATGCTATCACAGAGTGTTTTTGCAAGGCATGTTTAATGTCTATGATTATAATTGGCCAGAGGTTTTAGTATACGTATATTTCAACATTTTAATCTTAAATAAATATATACCGTTTTGAAAAGTGTTCTTTTCATCTGATGAAAATCTAAAATGACTCTCAATAATCGTTCCGACGAGACGTCATAAGAGTTGACAGTGGATGGTTGCTAACAGAACCTACTTCTTTTATTCTTCTAAAGCAAATAAATAGACCAATTTCTTAAATTTACACATTTATAAATACACGGAATTTGTTTTGAGCCTTAGGCAGGCGACAAAACGAACCGGATAATGTTGATCTGTGAGGCACTATTGTTCAATCAGTCCGTTATCTGGAGGTTTATGACCCAGTATTGAAAAAAACTCTTGGTGCTTTCTTATCGCACTCGTAATGTACCCAGGTACAGCAATATTAAGATACCAAATTACCGAGATAGACCGTTCAGTTCGAATTAAACAACCGTTTGTGAAGAAAATGACTTCATGACGCTAAAAGCCATGCATTGTCACAAACTGCTACTGTGGATTTATATATTTATATTCTGCACTGTTTCGCCGATGTACAAGGTATTTTGCTAAATGTTTGGATATTGTTTTTATAAAATTATACATGTATAAATATTTTTAAATAAGAGCTCATTAAATTTCAATATATGTTGTGAGCGTGTGTCTCTGTGTTTTTTTAATATAAATATGTATTCATCAGTTATTTGTTAACAACGATGAATATAACCAACAATGTATGTCTGTATTAAATCTAAATGTGACATTAAAGTTTAACTTGTTTTTTTATTGTAAAAGCATGCACATCAACTTAATATTTAAAAAATATATATATTAATCCCATTGTTTGTTTATTTAAAGCGCTTGCTTAAGAGTCGATATACATGCAATCTTTTGTTGGAGCGTTTGCTTATATCAGAGTTAAGTGTAATTATTTCTATACGTTACATAAAGCTCAACCATATTCAATAGACTATATGTTTGTGTTAAATTGTGTCGCAGTCCTGTGGGCAGCTATTCATCGAAACGTTCGTGAGTCTAGTAAGTTAATACGGTTGGAGTGCTAGCATACAACCCAGGTCCTACACGTATGCAGCTTCAGGCACGGACGGACCTTATACACTTCGAAACTCACAGTCAAAACGTCATGAAACAATAGGATAGAGGGTCGCTTGACCTTTCTTTGTAGACTTTCGTGTGTGAAACACTTGCCCCGTCCTATTTTAAGTATGAGCTAGGTAATATAGATGAGAGTGTAATTCTGAGATATTTTTAATTTGTTTGCGTTAAGCATTTTTTAAGACAAATGTGGGATTTGCCGATTGTATAAAATGTGGATTTTTACAAATAGTGAGTCAACACTGTACTTGTCTTCGAGTTATTTTTTAATATGATGAATTAATATACACGATTGGTGTCACTCTAGGGACTTTAAGCATTCTAAAACTTCCAAACCTCTTTAACATTAAAGGCATCTTAGCAGGATTTATCCCCCTCACACATAATGACGTTCCTAGTGCACCACACTATACGGAAATGAATCCTCCGTACAAAGATTTTACGCATGAAATATAAAATTATTTCATCCTCGAACAATGGCTTGAAACAAGTTTGGTTTTCCAAAGAACTTGCTTTTAATGTACCTTAAAAACGACTTACGAATTACTTCCACGCCAAATGTAAGAGGTTTGAACTATATACAAATAAATGATTGTCGGTCAGTGATATAAGTCGTCTGTGGTGTTGTAATGTATTTTTTTAATTTAAGTTAGGCTATAATTTTAGTGTCACAAACTGGAACCGTTTTTCCCCACTTTTAAATGTATGTTTTTTTCTAGTTGAAACACCATTCACGGGTTATATCATGGTAGACATGGGGTAATGATTGTCTAATGCTATGTATTTATTTATGTATATAATACGGACGCTACGACCATTACATTTTAAGATTTCGATTTTCTTTTTAAATTCAAGTTGCAGGTGCCTCTACATACGAATCATCGACTGTCGCCACTAAAACGACGGTACCGACAACAACCGCACCGTACTCTACCAACGAATCATCGAGTGTCGATAACAAAACGACAGTACCGACAACAAGCGCATCGTCATCCACACATACATTAAATGCCACTGACGATCAAGGTTCGTTATCATATATGAATAAATAGTATAGCATAGTTTTCTTGCTCACAAACAAGATCAGTCTGACGTTGATGTAAACAGTAAATCAATGGTTTGATATCTTTGTTTTGAAGCAGTCCGTGAATATCGATTATTTTAATAATGCTTTGTTAATGTTGTAAATGTATATTGCATGATGTTTTACACATTCGTCAATTTACAACAATAACACCTTGTAATTTGATTTCTTTTGGCATACAAAAGTAAACCGAAGTTATCTATAATTGTAATATAAAGACATAAGTTAGTAAGTTCAAGACGAAACGCTTCTTTTGTATTAGTATATTGAAGTCAATTGCAATAATCATAATTCAAATTCAGTTTATTGCATCTGCATACACATGTAATGGAACATAAGCAATAGATTAAATTTAAGTACACAGTTGTAGAGATTGAACATAGATTATCAAGTGGTATTTCATTTTTTTAAATCTCCTTCAACATATAGTATTATATTCGAGATTATAGTCCGTGTAATGTGCTTACAATTGATTTAATCAATAATGATATTGGCATAGCTATAGCTCGCCATTTTTGCGGTCGGATATTGAATATAATATCTTACTGTTTATTGAAAGATCTTATCTGCGGGTTTACTTGATAGATTACGGTCGCATGTTCTATACAATATTTCCAATTGAATTTCATTTCAAAGAAATGAATTATGATTGGGGCAAACTAAATTACATATATTCACATGGTATGAATTCAGAACAAATAAACTTTTTTTCTCAAAATAAGTATATTTAAGAAAATTCATTTGTAATCAAGCAACGATAACACTGGCTTATATGAATGCGTTATTTCATTTATTCAATGTACTTATGGTGTTTAAAGTGCCCATTCGCGGAATAGATTGCTGTTTTGCATAAAAATCGTAAAGCGAGAGATAAACTTTACATAAATTCGTTGAAATATATTTTTTTTATCGAGGTTGACATCGAAATCCTGGTCAAAATCGGTTTTGACTCTATAAAATAATATATAAATGATCATTGATAAATATAATAGGCGAAAATCATTGCACCGTCGCGAGTTATGCAAATTATATATATATTTAGCTTTCGCTAAACATTATTAGCATATGGAAGATAAATGCATAGATTTAGCAAAAACGTAGCGTTGCAACTTAGTTTCCGTCTGTAACAAATGTATTTACATTTGTTCTTACCTTCTCTCCGTTAAATTCGCTCGTTTCCGCAATTTTGTTTGTTTATTTTGAATTAACATGTCGAATCATGAATATTAATTAGTTCGTTTTCGTGCTTTACCGGACTCGACCCCAAAATAAAAATTGCTATATTGTTTGTTTTCGATTTCAACCGGACTTTCAGTGATATTCTCAATAAAAACACGTTTTTTACGATTCTGCCCATATATATCTCCGCGAACGGGAACTTTAACATAAATGTAAAAGCCGATCCCTCCGTTTTCGGATTGCATTTTGCATTTTCATATATGGCGTTATTTCGTACTATAAATCGATATATATATATATATATATATATATATATATATATATATATATATATATATATATATATATATATATATATATATATATATATATATATTTATATATATTATTTTTCACTAACTTGCGATATGGCAAATAGGATTACCTGTTACTTGCAGTTTGATTATTTTAGATTGAATGTATAAACCAATACCAAGTGCCTTATTGAATAATATATTAGTTGAAGTCTTCACGCTTCCAACTGATTGCTAGTCAATGCAAGCTTCGTTATATCTTGATACCTAAACATTCCGTTGGTTAAGAGCCTGGTTAACGAGGTTCAATACCTGCAGCATATATAAGGTTCGATTGACTCTCTTTCAGCGTCCCTTACCATTCATGTTGACACTGATTAAATGCCTACATCCAATACCGAAGTTTATGGGGTAAAACGTTGCAAAAGTATTGACTGTAAAACGTGTGCAACATAATCTTGATGCGACGGGAATCGCAAAAAGTGCTAGGTATTTATAGCATAATCCTTTTTAATATCTTAGCCGGAAGTGTAATTGCTTCTACTTCAAACGCTTTGTCGAAGTTAATAACAGCGAATTATGCAGCAACAACTACTACCGCACCACCAGCAAAAACTAACATGATGTTCCAGGTAATTGTTCTTATTCCAATTAATGCAATATTATCTGCAAACGAGCCACAGACGTGCTATATTTTTAATACAAATGTCAATGATTAAACGCATGCATAATCCGTTCAAAGGCGCTAATGCTAATCATGTAAAACAGGAAGTCTCGGTAACGTGTGTTACTATTGTTCTGGTAGTTATTCGTGGTTATATTTGATTTTTAGCTCGGATATTTTCGGAGAAAACCCGAGGTATTGTCACAGCCAGCTCGTCGTCCGCCGTCCGGCGTCTGCCGTCCTCCGTCCGTGTCGTGCTTAAACCTTAACATTGGCTCTAAAAATAAAGTGCTTCCACCTACAACTTTGAAACTTCATATGTAGCTGCACCTTGATGAGTTCTACACGCCATACCCATGTTTTGGTCACTAGGTCAAGGTCACTGTGACCTCTTATATAAAACTTTAACATAGGCTCTAAAATCTTAGTGCTTCTACCTAAAACTCTGAAACTTCATATGCAGATGCACCTTGATGTGTTCTACACGCCACACTTTTATTTATTGAAAACTGCACCCACAGCCGAGCGTTGGCACCCGCTATGAGGTGCTCTTGTTATATGATTATGTTTTACATAGTGGACAAAGTATTATGTCACAGTATAATATTTTGTATAATTATCCAATTCACTTTAGGCATGCTAAAACATCGTATACAGCTTACTACTTTTTTAAATAAGTGGGCAATATTGATAAATTATATAAACAAACGAATAAACATTCAGCAGATAACATTTTGATTCTTTTCATGATAACGTATTTCGTTACCGGATTGTCAACCATCGAGCGGTGCTAACAATAAAACAACGGAAAACCGGAAATGATCGAACTGCGAAATTACAAATGTGCCATGCAGTGAGTTATGATATTTATATCTGTACACTGTTTTTAATAAACAACAACACAATATTGTATTTAGCTAGAAAGATTTGCGATTTCGTTTTTGTTTTTAGAAACCTATAGGTTTTCGTTACGTACAAACCGTGCTAACAAGAAACACGATTTGTTTCTGAAATCGCAATGACTTGTCAGAACATGCCTTTTAGTTTTCATTCGTATTTGTTTCGTTAATATGTATTCGATAATCGTTTCACAACACATTAAATATGCAAATCAATTTCCAATTATATGTGTAGCCACTGCTCATTATATATTAGTGTGAGAATACGTTACACATAGGTTGCCTTAATTTTACTGTTCATCCAATACATAGTTTGTTTAAACACTATATATTAAATGTATTAATCTATTGTTAATCACAATCTATGTTCCGAATGTAACCTCATGTTTTTAATGGACAAAGTCATAGGCTTTGGTAACTTCCCATTGACGTGCCATCCTGTTACCACGACACGTCAATTCACAGTTTTGAAATGTGTACCAAAACTGACAACTCTCATACAATGCAGATAGCCATACACGTTTCAAAAATGGATTGATATTTATCCCATTTTCAACGCGACATTGACGGTATAACACCTTATGGAATATAGTAGCCTGTATTCAACACTGTGGGATATACCTGTCACGTGCACGGACTACTATTTACTTTACAACTAAATGATTTTTCATAATTAATAAAGTCGAGACAACTTTAGCTGCAAAATTATACGACCTTCAACCTTTAAATCTAGTCATATGACATAATTTTTCGCCATCCGTATAATGAATCAGCTGCTTGATGGCGTCATAAAATGACACTTATTGCGTCATTTTCCCCAAAAAAAATGACGATTTATTATAAACGCGACTTATTTCACATGTACATGTACTGTATATCGACATACGGTATTTGAATTGTCAATTAATCACATTTTCCTTATTTCTTGTAATCTTAATTGTTTATAATCCATGCATATACTTTTGACATTTAAGAATGTACAACAAGCCATACAAATATCGCACAATTCATAAATAATCTGCAATATTTGCTATCCGATTTAATTCGCGTTAAGCATAGAGCTGTGTAAAGTATAAGATGGTAAAAATAGCACCACACTGGAATTCAGAACGTCCCATTTTGTACACGGGTATTATCCACTGATTTATCTGTTGTGTAATGGAATGTTTTCCATTCTTTGTGTATTTATATATTTAAATTATGTTCGTGTACACAATAAGGATATATATCATAGACAAATAACATTGTGCAAGTTTAAACATAATTATGTTTGTATGCAGAAATCTGCAAATGCATCCGAGTTTACCAACGGCTATTATTTGATAAACTGCTCCGGTTCATTTTAACAGCAGTAATGTTCATAGAGTACATGACGTAGCGTGTGACGAATAAGAAAGTTTAACGAGTTCATAAATTCATTTGAAAATAGTGACAGAATGGCATAAGGGTCTTTATTTAAATATGGTAAAATAATTATTAAAGACCCTAGATGCAAAATCGCCAATTATTGAGTTAAATGGATTATTAGATGGATTTTAAAGGATAATTAAAGGTAAGATACTAGTTCGAACGTGTTTTGGTTTTTGTTTGTACTTTTGTCGTTCCCTGTTCTCGGGGAAATGATTTTAACATTGGGGCCATTAATGCATTGGATCACACACGGCATACCCATAACATTATATAAAAAACACGTTATGCGCGTCCTTAAATTCGTCGTCCGAAGTCGGAAAACGTATTGCCCTGCATATTAAGTCAATTTAAGTGTCAGTCGCTGCAATTGTCTGTTTACTCGTCGATAGTGTACATGTAGAATCTATGTTGACATCGACATCATTTTGTCAGGAGCAATCGCCGCCATATTGGATTTTGATCATTTTCTTTCGAAAATAAAATGAATTATATTCAAGTAAAATCTTCTTTTCGCGGTCGTAATGTGTTACAATTCGCATGCTGCGAAACATTGAATTGCGGCATATGGTGATATTTGTACAAGTTTTACAGTTTGTGTGTGAATTTTTGAAAGACTATTTTGCGTACCAGAACAAATGCATTTATATCACTACGCATGGTTACATTCGTTAGATTTTAAGCGATTTTTAAGAATTAATTAAAATAATTGTTAGGCTAAGGTTATTAGATCTAGTTATGTTAAATGTCACGTTGAAAAAAAAATCAAATGGGATAAATAGAATACTAGAATAAGCGTTGAATACAGAGACGTTTATGTTGCTTGGCTCGAACACCGAAAGCGCTCGCCAAGGCTCGCGCTCCCGGCGTTCTAAGCCTCGCAACATAAACTTTTCTGTATTCAACGCTAAACTAGTATTCTCTATATAATTTAAAATGAATGTAAGCATCGGGTAAAACTGAAATGAGCTTTTAATCCTAGCACTAAGTAATTTAATAGCATGTGGTCTTTTACAGATTCACAGTTAATGTGAACAAGTTTCCAAAATGTCTTCCTCTAAAGTAATGGTATAAGTATTATGCACACATTCATCGTTTTCACATATATTTATTATTTATTTACTCAATTCATAACGGTATGATTCAAAATTCATAATCAAGTATTGCTTTCTTGTTTCGTGCAAAAAATTGGATCAACTCTTTTGATGATTATATATATATATATACATATATGTGATGTGTTACTCCGTCATTTATTGGGAAATTTTAAAATAACTAACCACACATGATCACCATGTGGTGCAATATGCACGTTTCGAAAACTCAATGGTCACATGCAAGCAGTCAATCAATAATGGCATTCTATTTATTTATTTGGTCTCATCTTGATATCATTTTATACCCGCAAAAGGAGGCATCATGTGTTCAACTGTTAGTTATGTGCAGTACACGAGAACCATAACTCTTGTTATTCTTTTATTATACTTATTGCACGTTGTATAATTTTGGGCAATAACACATATACATCGTCATCACTATCAGCTATCTTTTTTATGGCAGGACACTTAGCAAGTGTTGTTAAAAATGTTAAAATTTTACCATTAGAATGCCATTTTTTAGAAACGTATATTCATGTTGATTAGTTTACTATTGACTCTTTGTGCACAATATAACTACTTACTAAATTAAACAATATATTTACTTATCGTGAAATAGAATGGGAGGAATGGATTAATGTCGGTTGTTTAGTTTCAAGGACCAGGAATCGTTAGGCCGGGTTGACATAAGCCCTCCTGTGCTTAAGTTATCAGGAGAGCATATTTGAGGGAGGGAATGTTTCCTGCTCCTTCTTTTGATAAAAAACACTTTGGCGTTGTGATTTTTTTTCTTTTATTGGGACAAATGCTGTATTATTCTTTAACACTAATTCACACAAATAAATTAAAACTGATCAAATGTAGACTATTCAATTGACCTTGAACTATTGCTGAGGTGTATTGAAGTTTGATCGAAGACTTTTACTTTGACACAGGATTGAAGTAAATTTCAATCCAACCCTGAGCATAGTCAACTGTTCAATAAGTCTCGTCAAATAAATTATGTTTTCTTAAGTAGATAGTAAAGAACAACTCGGTTATCAAATGCTGTGTTTGTGCAAATCCCTTTGATATTGGGTGCATGCTATCATTGCCTAAGATCGATTTGTCAGCTACCATATCAGTGCTATTTTTGGACTTAAACATATTTACATAATATTTTATACATTGGTACACTTAAGGGCTGCGTTTATCTATTTGTTACTGCCAAAATGTTAATGCATCTTTCGGATTTAAACAAGTTGGACTACAGTCATTTGCAAATTCGATTTAAACTGTATAGACAATCACTGATATCCATTGTTCATGCAAATGTCATTTGCTTTAATTCAGATGCAATATGTCATGGCTCGAATAGGAAGTATTCTGAGTGACTGGTAGTTATTAAATTCAGATCTTTAGCATATATATAAGTCTAATGTTGATAACTAAGTGTTTATTAAATTGAAGGGAAAAAGCTTTCATTTAGTAACAAGAATACAATTCAAAAACCAATGTTAACGTGGTTGAATGTAATACAGAAATGACATGTTTTATGTAGATGTAGGCAAATTCACTCGTTGAAATTTTTACCTAATATTTTAATGCGCAAACATTCATTAGTAAACAGTGCAATTTGTGTACATTTATATAATTGGTCATGTTTATGAATAAAGACTGGCAAAGTCTTACAAAATGCTTTGTTCTTATACTATGTGTCCTTTCCAAAATATGTATTGAATGGTTATATCATCACAAAACTATTTTTAAACATATTTTACCTTTAAATTAACTTGTTGAATTTGTTGTAGTAAATAAATTAGTGTGTACCCTCATACATATATCGAAATATTAAATAATACATGTAACACTCGCATACGTTTATCTTATAATTTTGATATATATATTTTATAAATAAGGAGATACAGTATAATTTATAGTAATTTTAATTTGTAATTAACTCATGCCCTACAAAGAGGTGGATATTTCCTTATAAAACGTGTTGCCATTGAACGTAAGTGCATACTAAATTATGGTTCCCAATAAGAAAGGCTGTGTATTCTTGTCTCCTTATTGCACATTAACTTTAAAGGATTTACCATGCATCAACTCGATGAGAGATGCTGCTACATGTATCTTTTTGTTTTATTGGCCTATACATGTGTATAGTGTTTGTCTTATATTGAATAAAAAAATCGATGAGATATCATTTAATTGACATTGGATGGTTAGTTTCTATGAGAACACCTCTGCTTCTTCAGAAAGTAAGTTAACAGCGACATGCAACATACTTGAACGTGCATCTTTCAATACTTATCTTTAACTTACCTGATATATTTTCCGAAATTTAGTAATACATTGATTAAAATAGGTAGATATAACAATAACCGCTGTAACCCTACGACTTAAAGTTTGTCCTATAATGTATATATACATATATATATATATATATATATTAAAAGTTTCAAGAGTTATAAAAAGATATCTTCAATTTATTATCTGGTTTCAGAAATAAATGTCTATGTTGATCGCATAGTGGTTTAATAATTCGTATATATATATATATATATATATATATATATATATATATATATATATATATATATATATATATATATATATATATCGGTTAATTTCACAAGTCCAATATATTCATTAATAAAAGAAAGAACCGGTATAAACAGTAGAAAACAAAATGTAAAAGTTAATTTCAAAATAGCGTGTGTAATCAGTGTGATGTAAAGTGAAAACAGTGCACAATAAGTGAATATAAAGGACTGAACTTCAATAAAATGTATGTATGATTGAAAATATATAAAACAAAATAAGAATTTTGATCGAACTCTAATTTTGCCAAAGCAAATGTGTTGGGTGGGGAATAGATTTTCGTTAATAATGTTATGTTTTTGAGCGGTTGTCAAGTACCGTTCATTCGTCACGCTCTGCTTACGCGGATCATCGTCACGCTTGAAGGGGTAATAATTGTGATTTCAATAGTGTACTTGTATTGGTGTATTGGTATATTGGCATAAGCTGCGCATTTAACGTATAATCAATTTTCACGCATAAAAAAGACGCTCATGCCAGCGAAAATGAATGCAGGCAAGCGGACACTGTCGTCTACCGCAAGTGAAACCTCTACCAACAACAGTATACTAGAAACGTCCGTGTTTGAAAACAGCGACCATAAACAGAGCAAAACCAAATTAAAACAAAATAAACCTGACCCCAAAAAACAGAAAACTATGACTACTTTTGTTACTAGCACGCCAAACGAAAATTGTGACATAAGTGGATTATCGATCGAAAAACGATTAGATGAAATATGCAATAAATTATCACACGTACTAACAAAGGATGATTCAGCGTTTATTAAAGATATTATAAAAAAAACTGTAGAACAATTAAAAGATAAGCTGCTGGGAAATGTAATCCGACGAATTGAAATTCTAGAGAGTGATGTGTTTAAACACAAACGTGAAATTGACCTACTGAAACAGGAAAGTGCCGCCAAAAACAAACAAATCGAAGTGCTCAAAACAGAAAATGAAACCCTACAACGCGCGAAAAACGGTGATTCAATAAGCCACGACGAGTTCGCTAACAACACCGAACAATATAGTAGACGGAATAACCTCAGAATAGCCGGTGTTCCGGAGGATCAGGACCGACAATCCTCGGTGTCTGTGACAAACAAAATCGTCTCGCTCGTCAACACACACCTGGGAATCTCGATTGAGCCTCACGATATTGACATTGCTCACAGGCTAGGAAAATTCAGTCCTAACAAAAATCGGCCTGTAATAGTGCGATTCGTAAGACGCCAGATAAAAATTGACATCCTTCGCAAAGCAAAATTATTCAAAGGATCCGGTATCTTCGTGAACGAGGACCTCACGAAACTAAATGCCGAGGTGCTAGCGTCCGTGCGCCTGAAGCAGCCCAGTGCCGTTGATAAGACATGGTCCTTTGAAGGGAAAATTTTCGCTTTGTTCAAAGGGAACGAACATGCTATCCAAATAAAATTCGCTGATTTCAAGGACTGGCTTGAAAAGCCTTGGCCCAAAAAATCATACTCAGAGTGTGTTGAAACCCCAGCTTGTGCAACAAACCGAAAATCATCAAACAAGTCATGAAACGTTTTTTTTTTGACAACCTTTTATTTTACTGTTATGAATAGCTAAAATACGTCACCTGTGTTTTCAATAATATCACTCCATCAGGCTACGCAAATGCATTATAGTTGTTCTTTAGGCATAGTTATCTCCCTGTTAAGAAATATTTAATTAATGAGCATTTAAGCGCACGTGTGTATTTAGACGCACGTGTAAATTGTTTAATACCTTTATTTTTCATGGGGAATATAAAACACATATAAACATGGCGTCATGTATAATTAAATTAACTTTCTTAGCGGAACGTTTGTTTGTTCTTTTCAACAAAATGGTCTATTTATTTCAGTAAAGATATATTTGATCTTGTAAAACCCGGTTCAAAACATGTCTCAATTTAATTAAATTGATTTCGCATAATAACATTTTCGTGTATTATTAAAAGTGTTTTTAATAATAATACATTATGCTACCAGTCCACTGTTGGAAAAATTGTGTCAGAAAACAAAACATTAATCCTGGATATATCTTATTTAAGCTTGTATAAATTGAATATCTGTTTGGAACAGCTATTGTGCGTGTTAATCTTCTTTGCATTTCTAAACCTATTTGACTTGCTAATGTTTCATGTACATGAATGTGTTGTGTTTATATTTTATTTTTGCTTGTAAAGATTGGCTGTCGGTTTGTTTATAAATTTTTTTGCTTGTATAGACTGTCTGTTTGCATGTTAAATGTATTGGTCTTACTACCCTATTAGTCATCCCTGTCACTCGACAAAAATACTTACTAATATTCATATACATGAATTTTGAATTTGATTTTCTTGTCAGCAGCTTAAAGATAGTTTCATATATTTTATAATGTTCATAATGAGACATAAGCTTTAATACTTAAATAAAATAGTGTAAATTTTAAACCTCATTTCAATACTGATCTTGCAGTATTACCACTTACTTAATCAGGTTTGCATGTAGGCACCTTCAATGCCAATTATAACATTTAAATTTTATCTGTGAAAATTAAACATGGTTTTGAAAGAACTAGGATACTAATCTTTCAGTATTACAACTTACTTAATAATTTATGCACTTATGTACCTTCAATGCGGATTAATACATTACGTTTTTAACTGTGAACATTAAAAATGTTTTGAAGGTACAAGAAGTGATGAACATAAGATCATCTGCTTGTTTTCATTTAACACTTATAGTTTAGCCTTTCATGCTATATAGTTGTAAACCTTGCTTCATTTTCGCTTTCATCTGAAGCTTTTTTAAGTGTTAAGTGAACTTTAGATGTTGAATGAAATAAGTATCTGATTTAATATAATTGCCTCCTTAATAATTATACTTTTTTGTCTTGTTTTAATTTGTTACAACATAACATAATAGACACACTTTAGTTTGTGTTTTTTTCTGATGCTTATTAGCAACCGCATTACATGCTTGACACTTTTTGGTCTTTATACCTGTAGTTGTAGTTTTTGTTTAGTTGTTTATAACAACACTTATAACCAAAATCAGCGTGTCTGTTCATGTTGTCATAATTCTGTTTCTTGTTGGTTATTCATTTCTTAATAACATTGTATGAGCTTATAACTGCATTAAAAATGGGGGGGGGGGAATGAGACAACAAAAATATAAATGTTGTGAGTAAAAATTAAATCAAGTTAATACATTTTTAATAACATTATATTGATTGATATAACAAATATTACGAAAAATACTTTATTTAAACATAACTGTTCGAAAAATAACTCTGAAATTAACTATTTACTGATTGTAAATGACTGTTAATCTATTTTTAATTGAATACACGGTCATTCAGTGTTACACATCGCTAAATAATGTATCCACTAAGATACCTTCATTACATGATTTTTCTTTCTAATCTGTGAATGTTAAACAAGCTATAAATACATTTGAATAAATTATATTGTTGAAGGTATTAGAGGCACTGAACTTAGGATTATTTGTTTGTCTTCATTAACATTCTGACGCTGTATTGTTTTTTGTTTTTTTATGAAGGTGTAAACAGTGGAGGACTAAAATCATCCTTTTATTTTTCACTTTACACTTTATAAGTAACAACTCTTCAATAATATATTAACTCTTACTTCATTTTCGCTTTCATATGAAGTTTTTTTTAAGTGTTGAGTGAAATTTGGATGTAAAATACAACTAGACTGTCTTATTCAATATCACTGTCTTTGTATTCTCTTTCTCATATAGATCAGTTACAATATTATTAAAAAATGTGCTTGTCAAATATATACCTCCCCTACATGCCGATTAAAATAAACTGATACTACAAATAAAAAAGGATTGAAGGTGATTATTTAAATATACTGTTTGATTCCAAAATTAACATGCTTGTTAAAAATCTAGTTTTCACTAGTATGAATAAATGATAATATAACAATATTTATTCTACAAATTACTAATTTATGTTTGAGCAATTGATTATATAACTGTATTTATTTTACAAAACACTATCTTATGTGCTATCATTATGGCATTTAGACAAACATGAATATTTACATTTACTAATCCAAATTAAATTGTGTCAAGTATTAGGTTTGATGTGAACATGCAAAATAAATACAAATTGTTACTTCTGCATTTTTAGTTATTGATTAAAAAACTATTTATAACACTGTTTATTACAGCAACTGGCATATCTTACTTATACCTCAACTATGTGTATGTTATGAGTTTATGAAACATAAGCAAAACTGTTTTAGAATTCTCCTGATAAAGCATCTGTAATTCAATTATAGATATTAATCCTTAAAAGAAGGTGTCATTAATATGTTAAGGCTTTGATCCATGAAACGTATGTGTATTTTTCCATGTTTAATCGGAAAATATCTGGATTTTTTTTTATATTTGTTACCGCTTCAGATCGACATCTCTTGTTGCCTGCTTACTTGTACATAACTTGAACCATTGACATCGCTTGTTGCCTACTTATTTGTACATTACTTAAACCATTGACATCTCTTGTTGCCGACTTAATTGTACATAACTTAAACCATTGACATCTCCTGTTGCCTACCTTATTGTACATAACTTAAAAAAACAGTCGCATAACCACTGTTATCGATTTTTGTTTAATGCTACTATTACATGTATAATTTATAAAATAGTCAATTGTTAATGGCAGTTATACGTTAATTTTATTGATCTTATGATTACATGAAATTAACAATAATCTTCCATAAGAATTCAAAAAGTGTTTCATTACGTGTGTTTTTTGTTTGTTATATATAAAAACACAGTTATTCATATCTTATTAACTTTATATTTTTTCATTTCTGCATTTAAAAAAATGCGTCCAATGAAATAGCATAATTTTAATACATTTTTGTTATTTTAAAAATAAATCAACTTAATAAATTTAAATAACATTATATTGATTGATATCTGCACTTAAAAATATAACAAAATTCTTAATTTCAACATAACTGTTTGAAAGATAATGAAAAAATATACTATCCACTGATTGCATATGCTCTTTTATTTTCTTTATCTTTGTAATGTTTAGCCAAGCTACCATTACACTCATTGTCATTTTCAATTTTATGTTTTTCTCTGTCTATTATGTTGGTTTCCTAGTTGGGACCAGTGGTTCATTGTGTTTTTTTCTCACTTTTGTGATTATTTCTTTTCACTTCTTCATATCTAAGGAATATTCATCTTTCTGTATCCATAATTTTTGTTTTCTATTTTTGTTTGTATGTATGGACATCCTATGTCTTATAATAGAAACAAACTGGACATGTTTTAAGATAGAAACTAACTGGACAAGCACATACAAATTACCATTCACATCACCCTCCACCCACTTAAATGATTAAATTATGTACTTTAAATGTTAAAGGATTAAACAATAAAGACAAACGAATAAAAATCTTCAAATGGTTAGACGAAAAAAAATATAGTATATGCCTTTTACAAGAATGTCATTGGACACCTACTTTAGCACAAACCTTAAAAGATGAATGGGACGGAGAAATCTATCTCAGTGGAGAACATACCAATAAACAAGGCATTGCCTTTCTGATAAAAAATAATATAGGGGTCACAGTCGATAACTTTAAGGAAATAATAATTGGTAGACAAGCAAGTATAGATATCAAAATACACGAAACACAAATAACACTAATCAACGTCTACGGCCCTAACATAGACGATTCCACATTTTACGAAACATTACAATCCTTTATAATTAATTACCAAGATAAAAATATTATAATCGGTGGTGATTTCAATACTGTCCTGAACCCATTATTGGATAAAAAGAATGGAAACCTTTATACTCATACTAAAAATAGAAACATTTTTAACACCTGGCACTCAAACACAAAACCAACAATATTTTGTAGATTAGACTATTTTTTAATATCTGAATCTCTATGCAACATTATTGACACATGTAACATAAAACCAGGATTTATGACTGACCACTCTCTAGTTGAACTTAAACTCCACAATATACAACCAGAAAGAGGCCCAGGATACTTTAAAATTAACAACAGCATTTTATTAGATACACAATATCAAACACAAATAAAACAGGAAATATTAAATACAGTTCAAAATAATAAAGATGCAAACCCAAACACCTTATGGGAAGTAATTAAAGGAAACATACGTAACACAACAATTAGATACACATCATTTAAACAAAAAGAAACACACAAACTTGAAACTGACACCATCAAAACCATTAAAACACTTGAAAAACAATTGCATCAAACAAACACAAATGATACCACCGACATTGAAAATGAAATAACATTAAAAAAACAAATATTAGATGGAATCTATCATACACATCTCAATGGAATAATACTAAGAGCGCGTGCACAGCATGTTGAACACAATGAAAAAAATACAAAATATTTCGCAAACATTGAAAAACGTAGAAGTGAACAAAAAACTGTACACAAATTAGTAGTCAATGGCAAAGATATAACAAACAGAACTCAAATACTAGAAGAACAACGTTTATTTTTCGAAACCCTCTATAAAAGAAAAAATGTTGAAAATAACACCCTTTTTAAAAACACACATCACGCTTTAAACCAGGAGGAAAAACAACTGTGCGACGGATGGCTTAATGAATATGAATGTGGATTAGCCCTAAAAGAAATGCAAAATAACAAAAGCCCAGGATCTGATGGCATCACAATCGAATTTTATAAAATATTCTGGAATGATATAAAAACACATCTAATTAATTCACTTAACTATTCATTTAACAACGAAAACTTAACTACGCTACAAAAACAAGGTATTATATCACTTATTCCAAAACCTGGAAAAAACTTAGAATCATTATCAAACTGGCGCCCGATAAGTTTACTTAACAATGATTATAAAATTGCAACTAAAAGTATAGCAAACAGAATAAAAAAATATTACCATCAATCATTTCAAAATCTCAATCTGGTTTCATAAAAGGACGTTACATTGGTGAAAACGTTCGTCTTATCCAAGAATGAATAAACTATTTCAACAATTCAAATAATCCTGGTCTAATATTCTTTGCAGACTTTGAAAAGGCATTCGATTCGCTTGATCATTCATTTATGTTCTCTTGCTTAGAAAATATGAACTTTGGTGAAAGTCTCATTCAATGGGTCAAACTATTCTATACCGATATTAACAGTATAATCATTAACAATGGCTTCTTTTCAAACAGTTTTAACATCGAACGAGGGGTTCGACAAGGATGTCCACTCTCATCATCCCTATTTATTATTTGCATCGAGTATCTATCACATCACATCCAATCAAATAAACACATAAAAGGCATATCACTAGAACCTGACGAAGAAATCAAACAATCCCTATTTGCTGACGATGCAACTTATTTTTTAAATGACAATTACGATTCTTTCCATAACCTTATAGAGTCGCTAACCCTTTACGGAATGACATCGGGTCTTAAACTAAACAAAAGTAAATGTACTGTGCTACGAGTAGGTAAATTAAAACAAAGTAATGTTCAATATAATAAAGAAATGAAATTTAATTGGACATCCGATGAAGCCACAACGTTAGGAATTACTTTCACAAATAATGAAAAGGATACAGTTCTAAAAAACATACTACCTAAATTACAGAATTTTAAAAACTGCTTAAAATCATGGCATCATCGTAAACTTACACTTATTGGAAAAAACACAGTATTGAAAACGTTTGCACTTCCTAAGTTAATATATGTATTTACAGTTCTCCCAAATCCACCAATTGATGTTATTAACGATATAAAATCAGCAATATTTAATTTCATATGGGACGGTAAGCCTGATAAAATAAAAAGAACTCAGCTAATTCAATCTGTAGAAAATGGAGGTATCCAATTAACGAACATTGACTCATTCTTGAATGCAATCAAATGCAGCTGGGTTAAAAGATACCTAGATAGTACCAATACGAGTAAATGGAAATTATTCTACCAGAAAATCCTAAACAAATATGGTGACTCCTTACTCTTTGAATGTAACATCAGCAATACTATCTTACATGAAATTGCAAACGAAAACATATTTCCGTCTGATGTTCTATCAGCGTGGAGTGATGTCACTCATAATTTAGAAACCCAAACCAGCAGTAAAACAATAATATGGAATAATAAAGACATAACGTCAAACAATAAGACGTTTTTCTATAAAGACTGGTTTGAACGAAGCATTAAATATGTCGACCAATTATATGACTACAGAATTAAGGATTTCTACTCTTTTGATAATATATGCTACATATACGGAATACCTTCAAATAATTTTCTGAAGTACTACACACTAATCAAAAGCATACCCATACATATTAAATCTGAAATCAATACAAATAATACACCATGTACTCAAACAACATTTGTAGAAAACATACTTGGAAGAAAAAACAAAACAAATAAAATATTTTACACACTACAAAATAAAAACCCTACAGAAAACTCCAAAATCAAAAATAAATGGCAAGTCCTTTTTGGAGAAAATGAACTAAATTGGAAACACATATTTACCATGCCATATAAAGCAACAATTGAAAGCACACTGAGAAATTTTCAATATAAATACATCCATAGAATTATAGCTACAAATAAATATCTCTATAAATGCAAATTATCTAACTCAAATCTGTGTGACTTCTGCAGTGAAAACATTGAAACTATAGAACATCTTTTTTGGGAGTGCAAACACATCCAGCCTATTTGGAATCAATTAATATCTTTTCTTGAACAACATCAACTAAACATTAAACTATCTTTCTTAGATGTAAGTTTCGGAATTAACTCATTGAAATCAATAGACTGTAATAATATTGTGAATTTTATGGTTATATTGCTGAAATATTTTATCTTAAACATGAAGTACAAAAAACAAGTACCAAATTTTAATTGTTTTGTCCATAGTCTTAAACTAAAAATCCAGATTGAGAAAGAAATAGCCCTCAGTAATGACACATTACAAATCTTTGAACAAAAATGGAATCGGATTAAATTCTCATAATGTTTTGTCCACTAATATACATTTCACTCTAATGTTAGTTTATCCCTCTAAAATAGTTTTGTTTATTTTTTTTTCTCAATCGGACAAGATCATTGTGAATATACAACAAAACACACAAGTCCAGTATGCTTTCATTAGACTTTATACAACTCATCATTGTTCATAACTATTTCTCTGTTGTTCTTTTCTTTTCTCACTAAAAAATATATATATATATTAGCATATCTTGTATAACATGTCTGAACTTTATTGCTTTGTACAATCACTGTGTTGTATGCTCATATACATGTCTATATTGTATGTATGATATTGAATAAAAAAAAAAAAAAAAAAAAAAAAAAAAAAAGAAAGAAGCGAAACGTGTAACGAAAATTCCAAACAGTATAATCCAAATTACCACTGCTCTCCCTTGACGCAACTTGTGATATCCAGCAGTCACCTTGAAGGAATAGCGCGCTGGGTTGATTTCGTTCGGGTTTATACACCGACTGATCACATTTTACGGTAACGTGAGTTTTGTAAAGCTGGTTTTAGATGGTAAACAGAGCTTTTAATCATCTTGTCAAATTGTTTCTTAATTGGTTTCAGTTGTAAATAAATAGTTCAATCATCGTGTCTGATTTGTCTCAATTCTCCTCCCTACCCTGTCTTCAAGCAGTTCGTGAATAATAATAATCGCAATTAAATGCTTTGACCGGTAAATAACTATGTGCTCGGTGCGTTCGTGCGGGCTAAAAGTTCAAATTGGACTTACATATTTGGTAAAAAAAGTTCAGTAGCTGCTGACCTATTTGCTTTGTCAGCTATCTAGTTCGCTGCGTGAACAAAAGTGTTACACCGCATATAAAACGGCAACGAAGTCATATGTGTTTGTATCACTTTATGCAACAAATATAACCTGACATAAAATCAACATGATTATATGCCTTGTGTATTTATTTGGCAATATTATACAACATGTCATTAATCTGAGGGCACATGGCCCACTGGATTTCCTATCATGAGGTTACCCGGCTAGGGTGATCTAAAAGTACTGACCTTCCGACAAGGCATTTCGGTTAAAATTTAACCTCTGTTTGAGAATATATGTCTTGATCGTAGCCGATCATAGAAATGGTTTGCCACAGAAATGCACAGTGGATTTAGTTTTAAGTAATTTGCAATGTGTTGGCGAATCGAACTTGCATTTAGTTAGATGTTTATATAATGCTTTATATTATTACAAAATTTTGTATCTTTATATGCTTTTATATCGTTATCTGGTGTTTGGCTGTGTCTATGTGTATGAAGATATTTTCGCCATCGACATACAATCTATGATAATTTGCATATGGTGTCGATTCATATCAACATTTATATATTTGGCTCTTATATCAGTATATAAAATGCATTTCAAAATTAAGTGGTACTGGTTCTTCAATCTAAAAACATCATTTTATAAAACAAGTGCAGGTTTTTGCGTTTATTGGGACTTCTTTATCCTTGCCAGCATTTTGAACAAAAATAAAAACAACATGAAAACTTGGAAAATTTAGTCCTTAAGGGCACCAACGATTTGTGTTGATGGTATCATTTTACTCCACAACTTAACTCAATAATTGATAAAGTTACAATAAATTTGGGTTTGGCGGTTTCCTTGCCCAATTTCGTAGTTTATGTATTTTACATTTCGGACATTTTCACAAATGTACACACTTTACAGCATAGCCTTGAATAAAACACAATAGCTAATAAAATACTTAACTTAAGAACGAGTGGAGAAATACAAGTTTGTTAAATGATAATAATGTTACTATATCAAATTTATACAGATACCCATTTATTTTAAAAATGTATTTCAATACTTGCCCCCTGTATATTTGTTGAGAATAAAAAACAACAACAACATAATTAACAGTCTCAAAGGCGGTATAAGTATAGTGAACTTTTCCGCAACACCAATACTTCAACTTCGTTCATTTTAATCACAAACTATCAACATGTGCAATACTCATTTAATTCATTAATACAGTTCTGTACTTGTTGTAAATGGTTGCAATTATTACAATGCCATTGCAGACCGAACAAGTTGAATAGCATCACTCTTTATTCCTTCAAAACAGTGTTTACAAATAGTAAATTTTAAGTTATGTTAGAACACTGAAATACGAAAGAAGAAACAGATTCGCATTGCCTCACACCCAGCACAAATTGGTTAAACACACTTAGTTGATTACAATATTGCATTCTATAAATAATTTTATTTAAAGCATAATAATTGTTTGACTAAAATAAACGAAGATATACAACATAATTCAATTAGGATTCGAACTCAAGTAAAACTAAAATATTATCCCCAAGCCTCCCCCGCATGCGGTGTTATTCAAATAAAATCATACTAGCTAAACGATTTTAAAATACATTTCACCCAACTCAAATCACTATAATTGTTTTGCTAAATTGTTTATACCGCAAAACATTTTTAAGAAATTTGAAAATCAGTTCCTTTAAATGCTTGTTTGTAATAGGTTTATTATAGTCTTAATATGCTTCACTCGTTTGTATTAAGTTTTCAAACAATTACTTTCAATAAATCAGTTCTTCGTTGCGAGCGAGGATAACGCAGTGTGATTTAATGTATTAAGCAAGTGGCTCTGAAGACACGGAATAAACATTAATAGTTTGCAAGTCGACCGCTTACGCAATACTAATACATGATCCACAGACAATAAAATAACTATATGTTCAAAGATTTTTATTTTGCAGCTGTTGACAACTTTTCGATTGGGATGTCATCAACAGCTACTCCACCTCGATCGCCGGAAGCACCAACAAGTACTTCATCAACGCTTGAAACAAACGACTCAACACAGGCGTCAACAACACTAAATGTTTCAACGACTGGTACGAATTTTTTTCGAACCAGCTGGCGTTGCACATATCTGAATATAGATACATCTAAATGAAGCAAAGAGCTTTATGTATATGTATACTTTTTGACTAGTAGCTAAAAATTCTTAGGAATATATAAAATTGACATCGAAAACTCAATGATTTGGTCAAGTTTCAGGTACTGGTAATATAGAATTTGCCTTCTGATTTAAACCGATTTACACTCCCGTTATCCATTTATATTGAAACCGATGTTTTTTCATGTTTTCAGTATCTTCAATCTTATTAATCTCAGTTCTATTCTAACGTTTATATACATTCCACTAACTGGATCTGATGTCATCGAATAAGAAGCCACGTTCAGTAACCAATCCAATCGTCGCATTAAATGCCTTTGGACTAATATTTGTTTATCCGGTAAGGATACAATCCGAGCTTCCGATTTTGTAAGATAAGGGCGCCCATACGTCGTGAGCAAGTTTTGAACTTTGATCGCCGATGTCAAAATAACGTGTACCAACCTCTGCGCTCACCGAACAGCGACTGAAACTCAAACACGAGTTTCACTGTTTATTAACACTTATTGAATTGCGACACTGATGGAATGAGTCGCCAAACGGCGTTAAATAATAAGCTATTTGATATGCCTAACAATATGTACGTGCGATACACCTGAACAGAACCTATTATGCAATGACGTCAGATCCAATGTTTTTCAAATAATGCTCGATCGTTCACTATGCATTGGATTGCCAAACGTTTAGATATTAATTAAAACACAAGAGTGTCAGCAAAGTGTTTCAAGAGCTAATCAGAATGATCAAGAGTTGCTGTGAACATTATTCGATTTTAAGATAGTTGACCATAGATTAGTATTTTATCTTTAGCTTGCTGCATTGTCCTCAAGCTAAAAATCATTTATATCATTTCCAAGCGGCAGTTTTACGACAAGAAATGTTTTCTATATCAAAAAACAATGGGACGCGTATCTTTTGTTTTCATGTTTTATTTGCTAAGATTCGCATTTCTAAATGTTCTTAAGCCTCAACATCGACGAATGGTACCAGTTTAACAACAAAGACGTCTTTACCGGCAACAACAACTGCAACAAAAACATCGACTACAAAACTCACAACATTAATATCATCGCTAACTACACCGACATCAACACCAACATCGACAACAACAATAAAACCTACATCTACAACGGCAATATCGGGTGAGGATATGCATTTTTTGGTGTTGTAGAAACACGTTAAATCTGCCACTGACTTGCATCGCGTTTATACTTTATAGTGTTTTAGTGGCATGCATTTGTTCATACTCGTTTTTTGTAGCAGTGATTTTAAGAAATAGCAATCAAGCAATATCTGCATAATCTGCACTAACGTTGATGTAGCGGTATTACCTGTTTGCGCATTACTGTTAAATAATTTATACAGGGATATACAAACTGTTAAATACTTAACTAGGACTAATGAATCTAATTAGTATTTAGTGCGTATTACAATTTTACGCACATGAATCAATTACTAGATGAGCAAAGGTCAATTTTATAATTTAATCAGAATGTTGTCTCATAAAGGACCGATGTTTCGCGCACATGATCCATGAACGTTGCTTATAGGTAAAGGTCATGTGTCAAAGCCAAATGTTGAATATTTTGTATTTCGTTCCTCTCTGTAACTTCTTTATGCATGCAAATATTATATTAAAGCATGCTTTTCTTATGACTTGGTCAGCGTGTTGTACAATGTCAATTGCTTATCATGTAGAGGCTGAGCTCCCATTATACATTTCAGCATCATCCCTCCTACCCTCTCTCCCTACCTCTCTTCCACCCTCTCTCTATCTCTATATCTGTGTTATTTCTCTTTCGCTATATATATATATATATATATATATATATATATATATATATATATATATATATGAAGCGAAAGAGAAATAACACAGATTTAACTGTGTATGAAATGAGACGTTTCAATCGTTGTTATGGGACAATGTGATCTCTTTTGAGTAACAACGCACAGGGGTACAGTAAAGTTTATTTCTGAGAGCGTAGTTCAACTATAAAATACACGTCTAATTATTTTAAACAGTCTGCAGTGGTCCAAACAAATCCGAAGACAGTCATTGGACATATAATGCAACTACACTAACCAAATCGAATACGGCCCGCAGTACCACTTACCTGACACTCGATTGCGAGAACGGTTACTGGCTGTCTTCTCAACGCGCACTAACACAAACTATTCACTGTGGAATGGATGGCAATTGGACAAACCCAGAGAAATGTGTTGAAATAGGTTAACGTTTTATGTTCGATTACTTCGTTTTCTGGTGATTAACAAGTGAACTAAATCAAACAGAACAATCATTTAATAACACATAGATCTTCAAGCTGATATGATAATGCATATAAGTGTAGTTAAGTAAGCCTTCGTGATTGATATCGCAAGATTCTTTGTAGACAAAAACATGTATGCTCTAAAAACACATCATGTTGTAATGATTACCAAACACATTTGTATTCATAATATACTATGTGCATACTAATTTAAAGGGATCTTTTCACGGTTTGGTAAATTGACAAAATTGAACAAAATTGTATCAGATTCGCAAATTTTCGTTTAAGTTATGATATTTGTGAGGAAACAGTATTACTGAACATTTACTATAGTCGAATATAGCCATTATATGTATCTTTTGATGATTTGAAAACCTAAAAATTATAAAGCGTTGCAACGCGAAACAATTGAATAATATGGAGAGTTTTGTTGTTGTCGTTTGAATTTACGAAACTACGAAGATTGCTTATATAAGGTACAAAATACTTAAATTGTGTATACCCGGCGGAATAGCCGAGAGGGTTAATGCGTTTTTACTTCATACTAACTCCAGGTCTCCGGGGGTCACTGGTTCGAGCCCTGGTACCGGCTACTTTTTTTCCTTGTTTTAATTTTAACCTTGATTTTTTACTGTAGCTTTTAAGATCCAATGTTTAGATTTATCAATATAAAGCATTTAATGACAAACTTCAAAATATGCCAAAATCTGTGAAAAGGTCCATTTAAGAGACCTATTGCTAAAAGAGTATTAACTATATATCAGCCTGTCAGTCTGTCGCTCTGCCTGTCTGTCTATGTGTAAATTGTCTTCTGTCTGTATGTCTCTCTGATTGTCTCTGTCCCTCTTTTTGTCTATCTTACTGACCGTTTGTCAGTCAGTCAGCCAGTCAGTTTCCTCTCTGTATGTCTGTCAGTCTGTCGGTTAGTTTGTGTATATGTTTGTGTATATATCTTTTTGTGTGTCTGCCTGTGTGTCTGTCTGTCTGTCTGCCGTCCCGCCTGTATATGTTTCTGTTTTTCTGTTCTTCTGTGTGTCTGTATTTGATTCTTTTTTTACCTGTTTGTCTGCCTGCCTGTCAATCTGTATGTCTGTGTGCCTGTCTGTCTATCTCTCTTTCTGTTTGATTGCCTGCCTTTGTGTCTGTTTGTATGTCTGTCTGTCTGTCCTTCTCTGTGTAATTCTGCCCGCCTGTTTGTTTGTCTGCCTGTCTGTATGTCTGTCGTTCTGTCTGTCTGTCCAATTTACTGAATGGCTGGCTGGCTGGTTGCCTGGCTGGCTTAGATTAAGTCTTTTATAATATTTTTTTTTTATTTTTTCGTGTTTTGTCTTTCCGTCTGAGTGTTTGTTCCTCATTGTATATCTTTTTGTCTTTCATCTATTTATTTATTTATTTATTCATTCGGTATTGATTCTCTCCTCTCTTTGATGTGATGTTTATTTCTGAGAGCGTAGTTCAACTATAAATTAAACGTCTAATTATTATATACCGTCTGCAGAGATCCAAACAAACGTGAAGGCAGTACCACTAACCTGACACTCGATTGCGAGAACGGTTACTGGCTGTCTTCTCAAAACTCACGAACACAACCAATACACTTTGGAATAGATGGCAATTGGACAGATCCAGAGATTTTTTTTCTTAGATTACTTCGTTCACTGGGGGTTAGCAAATGAGCGCATTTAAACAAAATTTTCATTCAATAACGCATAGATCTTTAAGCTGATATAATAGTTCATGTTAGTAGAGTTAAGTGATACTTGGTGATCGATTTCGCAAGTTTGTTTTCAATATTGAGACAAATGCATTGTTTGCTCTCGAAAGAAATCAAGTTTTAATGATTACACACTTCTTTTGTATTCTTAATAAGATGTGTGCAAAATAAGTTAAGAGACCCTCTGGCAAAAGAGTAATAAGAGCCTCGCAGTTGGTATGTCTGTTTGTCTTTCTTTGTGTCTGTCTGTCTGTTGTCAGTCTGTTTGTCTGTCTGTCTGTCTCGTTTTGTCTGTCTGTCTGTCGCATGTCTGTCTGTTAATCTTACTGTCTTTCTGTCAACCAGTCAATCAGTCAGTCAATCAGTCTACTTCTCTGTTCGTCAGTCTGTGTGTATGTCTGTCTGTTTGTGTTTCTGTCGGTGGGTCTATGTTTATATCCGTTTGTCTGTCTCTCTCTCTGTCTCTCTCTCTCTGTCGTCTATCTGCGTGTTAATCTTTCTGTCTGTCTGACATACTGTTTGTCTGTCAATCAGTCAATCAGTAAGTCAATCAGTCTGCTTCTCTGTTCGTCTGTCTGTATATATGTCTGCCTGTATGTGTCTCTGTCTGTCGGTCTATGTTTATATCTGTTTGGTTGTCTGACTGTCTGTCTGTCTATCTGCCCGTCAGTCTGTCTGTTCTTCTTTTTGTCTCTCTGACCGGCTGACTGAATGGCTGGTAGATGGTTGCCTTGCTGGTTTAAATTAAGTATTTTATAATATTTCATTTTAATTGTTTAGTGTTTTGTCCTTCCGCCTGCGTGTTTGTCCCTTATTGTGTTTGTATGTCTTTTTGTCGTTCATTTATCTATGTATTCATGTATTTATTTATTTATTTATTTATTCATTGTGTATTGATTATATCATCTCTTTTATGAGGTGAAGCGTTTAAATCGTTGTTGCGGCATGTGATCTCTTTTGAGTACAAATGCACCGGGGTACACCCGGTACAGTAGTGTAGATTATTATGAGCGCAGTTTAACTATAAATTGCAAGTCTTATTACTTTAAACAGTCTGCAGTGGTCCCAACAAACCCGAAGAAAGTCATTGGACATATAATTCAACTACACTAACACAATCTAATTCGGCCCGCAGTACCACTAACCTGACACTCGAATGCGAGAAAGGTTACTGGGTGTCTGCTGAACGCGGACGAATACAAACAATACACTGTGGAAATGATGGAAAATGGACAGACCCAGAGAAATGTGTTGAAATAGGTAAACATTTTATTTTAGATTACTTCATTCTCTGGTGATTAACCCGTGAACGCAATCAAACAGAATAATCATTCCGTAACTTTATGTGAGGTTATTTCGTTCTCTGCTGATTAACAAATGAGCGCAATACAAGAGATTCGTCATTCAATAACACATATATCTTTAAGCTGATAATATAGTATTATAAGTATTGTTAAGTAAGCCTTCGTGCAACATGTATGCTCTAAAAACAAATCAAGTTGTAATGATTACCAAACACTGTTGTATTCTTAATATACTATATGCATAATAATTTAAAAGATCTATTGCTAAAAGAGTATTAACTCTCTGTCAGCCTGTGTGTCCGTCGTTCTGTTTGTCTGTCTGTCTGTCTGTGTGTTTTTTGTCTTTTGTATGCATGTCTCTCTGTCTGTCTGTATTTATTTATTCATTTTTTTTCATTTGGTATTAATTTTCTCATCTCTTTTATGAGAGGACTCGTTATAATTGTTATTTTGGCAGAATGTGATCTATTTTGAGTAACAACGCACAGGGGTACAGTAAAGTTTATTTCGGAGAGCGTAGTTCAACTATAAATTACACGTCTAATTATTTTATACAGTCTGCAGTGGCCCTAACAAACCCGAAGAAAGTCATTGGACATATATTGCAACTACTCTAACACAATCAAATACGGCCCGCAGTACCACTAACCTGACACTCGAATGTGAGAACGGTTACTGGCTGTCTGCTCAACGCGCACGAACTCAAACAATACACTGTGGAATGGATGGCAATTGGACAAACCCAGAAAAATGTGTTGAAATAGGTAACACATAGATCTTTTAGCTGATATATTAGTGCATGTTAGAAGAGTTAAATGATAATTGATGACGATATCTTATGTTTCTTTCTATCTTTTGAAAAACAAAAAACATTGTGTGCTCTCGACATAAATACAGTTTAATGATTGCATACATATTTTGTATTCTTAATAAACTGTGTGCATAATGAGTTAAGAAACCCTGTGGTAAAAGAGTTATAAGAGCCTAACAGTTTGTATGTCTTTCTCTCTTTCGGTGTGTCTGTCTGTTGTCAGTCTGTTTGCCTGTTTGTCTGTCTGTCTCTGTCTCTCTGTTTCTCTGTCGTCAGTCTGTCTGTTACTCTTTCTGTCTATCTGACATACTGTATGTCTGTCGACAGGTCAATCAGTCAATCAGTCAATCAATCAGTCTGCTTCTATGTTCGACAGTCTGTATGTATGTCTGTTTGTATGTGTTTCTGTCGGTTGGTCAATGTTTATATCCGTCTATCTGTCTTTCGCTCTCTGTCTCTCTTTCTCTCTCTGTCGTCTGTCTGTTTGTGACTCTTTCTGAGTGTCTGGCATAATTTATGTATGTTAGTCAGTCATTCAGTCAGTCAATCAGTCTGCTTTTCTGTTCGTCTGTCTATATGTTTGTCTGTCTGTATGTGTTTCTGTCGGTCGGTCTTTGTTTATATCCGTGTGTCTGTCTCTCTCTCTGTTTCTCTTTCTCTCATCTGTCTGTCTGTTAGTCTTTCTGTCTGTCGAACATACTTTATGTCTGTCAATCAGTAAGTCAATCAGTCTGCTTCTGTGTTCGTCTGTCTTAATGGCTGACAGTTACCTTAACTCTTACCATCTTGTGCATATTGTCATTGGCCAAATAACAGGAAAACCAACGAACACCTTTTTCATTTGTATAATCCTACACACAACGATTGTATAATAGATGTATTTACTAATGAAATAGACAGTATATAGCGTACGCTCAGATCAATATACATTCTGTAAAGTCGACAAAGTATGCCTCTTTTTTTAAATATTGCATCTGATACTGTTTGCAGTATTAAACAATTCGTTTAAATAAATGCACGCTACACGCGGGCAATCCAGCTTTTTAAGCAATACTGAAAGGTCTCGCACTCCGCTATATGCATGAAATCCAGCCATCTATCTGCAATAAAGGAACACGCATTTTGCAATGAGCATGCAATGCGGCTATTTACGCATTCGTCAATTAAGACACACTCCGCTATGTGCGTGGAATCCAGTCATTGGAGAATGTTCGATATAAATAATAACTCTTTGGCAAGGTTAGCCATGATATACGGATTTGAAATCACGGAGAATTGGTCCGTTTAGTGGTATAACGCAAGGGTTGCATTGGAACGTAGTCTAAATGGCACAGTCCGTACCGAACATCGTGAGTGCTCGCCCAAAGGCAATGCTTGACATTCATGCTTTATAGAACAACTTTGTTAGTATGCATAATTCAATATGCTTGTATGAGGTTAATGTTCATGCGCGTTCATATGTTTTGTGGACCATATACACTGTCAGAAATGTTGCATTTTCGGACAATACGAAAGCCTTTCTCGGATCGCTATACGACCCGTTTTTCTGGTTTTAGTGAGCACAAAAGGCAATTAGATGTACACATCGGTTATTAAACAAACTATTTGTAAAAACAGATTTTCTCACCGATTAATATGACTTATTTTTGTAATGTGATTGGTATATTCCTTGTATGTATTCTTTTGTTATTTTAGTACATACCTAGGCACCCGTTTTTTTTAATTTCTAATAACACAGCATTATTTATGCGAACTTACATTTTCACGAATGATTAAGTTCATAATATTTCGCATAGCTTGCCCGGCCCTCAAAACAGAACACACTAATAAAAGCCACTGGCATTTGGATGGTGCTGAGTTACACAATGATACGTTGATGAATTACGACGCGAACGTGCCACTAAGGTGTGACGTTGGATACTGGTTACATCCTGGGGGGATTTCGGGCAACCCAAATACAACCCAGACACTGAAGTGCGGAATAAACGGGACCTGGACACCTGCTGCAGATTGTTCTGTGATAAGTATGAATTTTTGAGAGAATTGTTTGACGTCGTTTCCTGTGATTAAACACCCAACAGACGTTCAGAGCTTGTACATGTTATAGCCAGCACACTTTTCTGATTGATCTTAAATAGTATATTGCCAATAGGAGAGACGATTGAATGTTAATCATAATCAGTTGACGATACAAACCGTGCAAGGATAGCGATTTTTCTGGTTTCATTTGTCTTGTTAAAGTGTCTATATATAGGTACCTGTACCATAACTCTTACCATCTTGTACATATTGTCCTTTGCCAAATCACGGAAAAACCAACGAGAACCTTTTTCATTCGTTAAATCTTACACCCACCGATTGCAAAATAGATGCATTCACTAATGAATCAGTATGCAGCGTACGTTCCGAAAAATATACACTCTGCAAAGTCGATAAAGTATGTCTCTTTTTCAAAATATTGCACCTGATATTGTTTGCAGTTTTAAACAATTCGATTTAATAAATGCACGCTACACGCGGGTAATCCAGCTT
Organism: Dreissena polymorpha; assembly: GCF_020536995.1. Lineage (NCBI taxonomy): Eukaryota > Metazoa > Mollusca > Bivalvia > Myida > Dreissenidae > Dreissena > Dreissena polymorpha. The sequence continues at coordinate 12,004,808 of NC_068366.1, read as the reverse complement.
TTTAAGCAATATGGTAAGGTCACGCACTCAAGTATATGCATGAAATCCAGCCATCTATCTGCAATGAATGAACAGGCATTTTGCAATGTGCATGCAATGCGGCTATTTACTCTTTCGCCTAGTAAGGTACACTCCGCTATATGTGTGGAATCCAGCCATTGGAGAATGCTCGATATAAAGTATAACTCTTTGGCAAGGTCAGCAATGATGTATGGATTTAAAATCATGGAGAATTGATCCGTTTAGTGTTAAAACTCAAGGGTAGCAGAGCTGTCAGAGCTGGAACGTAGTCTAAATGGCTCAATCCGTACCTAGGAATTGCTTGACATTCATGCTTTATAGTACAACTTTGTTAGTATGCATAATTCAATATGATTGTATGAGGTTAATGTTCATGCGCGTTCATATGTTTTGCGGATCATATACACTGTCAGAAATGTTGCATTTTCGGACAATACGAACGCCTTTCTCGGATCGCAATACGACTCGTTTATCTTGTTTTAGTGAGCACAAAAGTCAATTAGATGTACACATCAGTTATTAAACAAACTATTAGTAAAAACAAGTTTTCTCACCGATAAAAATGACTTATTTTTGTAATGTGATTGGTTTATTCCTTGTATGTATTATTTTGTTATTTTTGTTATTTCAATTGTTTGACGTCATTTCCTGTAATTAGACATCCATCAGACGTTCGGTGCTTGTACATATTATAGCCAGCACACTTTTTTTTATCGATCTTAAATAGTATATTGCCAATAGGAGAGATGATTGAATGTTAATCATAATCAGTTGACGATACAAACTGTGCAAGGATAGCGATTTTTTCTGGTTTGATTCGTCTTGTTAAAGTGTCTATATGTAGGTACCTGCTGACAAGTACCATAACTCTAACCATCTTGTACATATTGTCCTTTGCCAAATCACAGAAAAACCAACGAGAACCTTTCTCATTCGTATAATCTTACACCCACCGATTGCACAATAGATGCATTCACTAATGAATCAGTATGCAGCGTACGCTCAGATCAATATACATTCTACAAAGTCGATAAAGTATGCCTCTTTTTTTCAAAATATTGCACCTAATACTGTTTGCAGTTTTAAACAATTCGTTTTAATAAATGCACGCTACACGCGGGTAATCCAGCTTTTTGAACAATATGGATAGGTCACGCACTCTAGTATATGCATGAAATTAAGCCATCTATCTGCAATGAAGGAACACTCATTTTGCAATGTGCATGCAATGCGGCTATTTACTCATTCGCCAATTAAGACACACTCCGCTATAATTGTGGACTCCAGTCATTGGAGAATACTCGATATAAAGTATAACTCTTTGGCAAGGTCAGCAATGATGTATGGATTTGAAATCATATAGAATTGGTTCGTTTAGTGGTATAACTCAAGGGTAGCAGAGCTGTCAGAGCTGGAACGTAGTCTAAATGGCTCAATCCGTACCGAACATCGTGAGTGCTCGCCCAAAAGCAATGCTTGACATTCATGCTTTATAGTACAACTGTGTTAGTATGCATAATTCAATATGATCGTATGAGGTTAATGTTCATGCGCGTTCATATGTTTTGTGGACCATATACACTGTCAGAAATGTTGCATTTTCGGACAATACGAACGCCTTTCTCGGATCGCTATGCGACTCGTTTGTCTGGTTTTAGTGAGCACAAAAGACAATTCGATGTACACATCGGTTATTAAACAAACTATTGGTAAAAACAAGTTTTTTCACCGATAAATATGACTTATTTTTGTAATTTGATTGGTATATTCCTTGTATGTATTATTTTGTTATTTTAATACATACGTAGGCACCCGTTTGTTTTAGTTTCTAATAACTCAGCATTATTTATGCGAACTTACGTTTGCACAAATGATTAAGTTCATATTATTTTCGCATAGCTTGTCCGGCCCTCAACACAGAACACACTAGTAAAAGCCACTGGCATTTGGATGGTGCTGAGTTACACAATGATACGTTGATGAATTACGACGTAAACGTGCCACTAAGGTGTGACGTTGGATACTGGTTGCATCCTGGGTCGACTTCGGGCAACCCAAATACAACCCAGACACTGAAGTGCGGAATAAACGGGACCTGGACACCTGCTGCAGATTGCTCTGTGATAAGTATGCATTTTTGAGAGAAATGTTTGACGTCATTTCCTGTAATTAAACACCTATCAGACGTTCGGTGCTATTACATGTTATAGCCAGCACAATTTTTGATTGATCTTAAATAGTTTATTGCCAATAGGAGAGACGATTGAATGTTAATCATGATCAGTTGACGATACAAACTGTGCAAGGATATCGATTTTTTCTTGTTTCATTTGTCTTGTTAAAGTGTCTATATATAGGTACCTGCTGACAAGTACCATAACTCTAACCATCGTGTACATATTGTCCTTTGCCAAATCACTGAAAAACCAACGAAAGCCTTTTTCATTCGAATAATCTTACACCCACGGATTGCATAATAGATGCATTCACTAATGAATCAGTATACAGCGTACGCTCAGATCAATATAAATTGTGAAAAGTTGATTAAGTAATCCTTTTTTCAAAATATTGTACCTGATACTGTTTGCAGTTTTAAAAATTCGTTTTCATAAATATACGCTACACGCGGGTAATCCCGATTTTTAAGCAATATGGAAAGGTCACGCACTCAAGTATATGCATGGAATCCAGCCATCTATCTGCAATGAAGGAACACGCATTTTGCAATGTGCATGCAATGCGGCTATTTACTCATTCTCGTAGTAAGGTACACTCCGCTATATGTGTGGAATCCAGCCATTGGAGAATGCTCGATATAAAGTATAACTCTTTGGCAAGGTCAGCAATGATGTATAAATTTAAAATCATGGAGAATTGGTCCGTTTAGTGGTAAAACTCAAGGGTAGCAGAGCTGTCAGAGCTGGAACATGGTCAAAATGGCTCAATCCGTACCGAACATCGTGAGTGCTCACCCAAAGGCAATGCTTGACATTCATGCTTTATAGTACAACTTTGTTAGTATGCATAATTCAATATGATTGTATGAGGTTAATGTTCATGCGCGTTCATATGTTTTGCGGATCATATACACTGTCAGAAATGTTGCATTTTCGGACAATAGACGCCTTTCTCGGATCGCTATAAGACTCGTTTATCTGGTTTTAGGAAGCACAAAAGGCAATTAGATGTACACATCGGTTATTAAACAAACTATTGGTAAAAACAAATTTTCTCACCGATAAAAATGACTTATTTTTGTAATGTGATTGGTTTATTCCTTGTATATATTCTTTTGTTATTTTTGTTATTTCCATTGTTTGACGTCGTTTCCTGTAATAACACATCCATCAGACGTTCGGTGCTTGTACATATTATAGCCAGCACACTTTTTGTATTGATCTTAAATAGTATATTACCAATAGGAGAGACGATTGAATGTTAATCATAATCAGTTGACGATACAAACTGTTCAAGGATAGCGATTTTTTCTTGTTTGATTCTTCTTGTTAAAGTGTCTATATATAGGTACCTGCTGACAAGTACCATAACTTTAACCATCTTGTACATATTGTCCTTTGCCAAATCACTGAAAAACCACCGAGAACCTTTCTCATTCGTATAATCTTACACCCACCGATTGCATAATAGATGCATTCACTAATGAATCAGTATGCATCGTACGTTCAGATCAATATACTTTCTGCAAAGTCGATAAAGTATGCCTCTTTTTCAAAACATTATACCTGATACTGTTTGCAGTTTTAAACAATTCGTTTTAATAAATGCACGCTTCACGCGGGTAATCCAGCTTTTTAAGCAATATGGAAAGGTCACGCACTCAAGTATATGCATGAAATCCAGCCATCTATCTGCAATGAAGGAACACGCATTTAGCAATGTGCATGCAATGCGGCTATTTACTCATTCGCCAATTAAGAAACACTCCGCTATATATGAGGAATCCAGCCATTGGAGAATGCTCGATATAAAGTATAACTCTTTGGCAAGGTCAGCAATAAAGTATGGATTTGAAATAATAGAGAATTGGTCCATTTAGTGTTAAAACTCAAGTGTAGCAGAGCTGTCAGAGCTGGAGCGTAGTCTAAATGGCTCAATCCGTACCGAACCTCGTGAGTGCCTCTCCCAAAGGCAATGCTTGACATTCATGCTTTATAGTACAACTTTGTAAGTATGCATAATTCAATATGATTGTATGAAGTTAATGTTCATGCGCGTTCATATGTTTTGTGGACCATATACACTGTCAGAAATGTTGCATTTTCGGACAATACGAACACCTTTCTCGGATTGCTATACGACTCGTTTATCTGGTTTCATTGAGCACAAAAGACAATTAGATGTACACATCAGTTCTTAAACAAACTATTGGTAAAAACAAGATTTTTTCACCGATAAATATGACTAATTTTTGTAATGTGATCGGTATATTCCTTGTATGTATTATTTTGTTATTTTAATACATACGTGGGCACCCGTTTGTTTTAGTTTCTAATAACTCAGCATTATTTATGCGAACTTACGTTTGCACGAATGATTAAGTTCATAATATTTCGCATAGCTTGCCCGGCCCTCATAACAGAACACACTAATACAAGCCACTGGCATTTGGATGGTGCTGAGTTACACAATGATACGTTGATGAATTACGACGCGAACGTGCCACTAAGGTGTGAAATTGGGTTCTGGTTGCACCCTTGGTCGACTTCGGGCAACCCAAATACAACTCAGACACTGAAGTGCGGAATAAATGGGACCTGGACACCTGCTGCAGATTGCTCATTGATAAGTATGCAATTTTTGAGAGAATTGTTTGACGTCGTTTCCTGTGATTAAATACTTAACAGACGTTCAGAGCTTGTACATGTTATAGCCAGCACACTTTTCTGATTGATCTTAAATAGTATATTGCCAATAGGAGAGACAATTGAATGTTAATCATAATCAGTTGACGATACAAACTGTGCAGGGATAGCGATTTTGTTCTGGCTTCATTTGTCTTGTTAAAGTGTCTATATATAGGTGCCTGCTGACAAGTACCATAACTCTAACCATCTTGTACATATTGTCCTTTGCCAAATCACTGAAAAACCAACGAGAACCTTTCTCATTCGTATAATCTTACACCCAACGATTGCATAATAGGTGCATTCACTAATGAATCAGTATGCAGCGTACGCTCAGATCAATATACATTCTGCAAAGTCGATAAAGTGTGACTCTTTTTTCAAAATATTGCACCTGATATTGTTTGCAGTTTTAAACTATTCGTTTAAATAAATTTACGCTACATGCGGGTCATCCAGCTTTTTAAGCAATATGGAAAGGTCACGCACTCAAGTATATGCATGAAATCCAGCCATCTATCTGCAATGAAGGAACACTCATTTTGCAATGTGCATGCACTGCGGCTATTTACTCATTCGCCAATTAAGACACACTCCGCTATATGTGTGAAATGCAGCCATTGGAGAAAGCTCGATATAAAGTATAACTCTTTGGCAAGGTCAGCAATGATGTATGGATTTGAGATCATGTAGAATTGGTTCGTTTAGTGGTATCACTCAAGGGTAGCAGAGCTGTCAGAGCTGGAACGTAGTCTAAATGGCTCAATCCGTACCGAACATCGTGAGTGCTCGCCCAAAGGCAATGCTTGACATTCATGCTTTATAGTACAACTTTGTTAGTATGCATAATTCAATATGAGTGTGTGATGTTAATGTTCATGCGCGTTCATTTGTTTTGCGGACCATATACACTGTCAGAAATATTGCATTTTCGGACAATACGAACTCCTTTCTCGGATCGTTATACGACTCGTTTATCTGGTTTTAGTGAGCTCAAAAGACAATTAGATGTACATATCGGTTATTAAACAAACTATTGGTAAAAACAAATTTTCTCACTGATAAATATGACTTATTTTTGTAATATGATTGGTATATTCCTTGTATGTATTCTTTTGTTATTTTAGTACACACGTAGGCACCCGTTTGTTTTAGTTTCTAATAACTCAGCATTATTTATGCGAACTTACGTTTGCACGAATGATTAAGTTCATAATATTTCGCATAGCTTGCCCGGCCCTCATAACAGAACACACTAATACACGCCACTGGCATTTGGATGGTGCTGAGTTACACAATGATACGTTGATGAATTTCGACGCGAACGTGCCACTAAGGTGTGACATTGGATACTGGTTGCACCCTGGGTCGACTGCGGGCAACCCAAATACAACTCAGACACTGAAGTGCGGAATAAATGGGACCTGGACACCTGCTGCAGATTGCTCATTGATAAGTATGCAATTTTGAGAGAATTGTTTGACGTCGTTTCCTGTGATTAAACACCCAACAGACGTTCAGAGCTTGTACATGTTATAGCCAGCACACTTTTCTGATTGATCTTAAATAGTATATTGCCAATAGGAGAGACGATTGAATGTTAATCATAATCAGTTGACGATACAAACTGTGCAGAGATAGCGATTTTTTGTCTGGTTTCATTTGTCTTGTAAAAGTGTCTATATATCAGTGCCTGCTGACAAGTACCATAACTTTAACCATCTTGTACATATTGTCCTCTGCAAATCACTGAAAAACCAACGAGAATTTTTCTCATTCGTATAATCTTACACCCACCGATTGCATAGTAGATGCATTCACTAATAAATCAGTATACAGCGTACATTTAGATCAATATACATTCTGCAACGAAGTCGATAAAGTATGCCTCTTTTTTCAAAACATTGTACCTGATACTGTTTGCAGATTTAAACATTTCGTTTTAATAAATGCACGCTTCACGCGGGTAATCCAGCTTTTTAAGCAATATGGAAAGGTCACGCACTCAGGTATATGCATGAAATCCAGCCATCTGTCTGCAATGAAGGAACACTCATTTTGCAATGTGCATGCAATGTGGCTATTTACTCATTCGCCAATTAAGACACACTCCGCTATATGTGTGGAATCCAGCCATTGGAGAATGCTCGATATAAAGTATAACTCTTTGGCAAGGTCAGCAATGATGTATGGATTTGAAATCATGGAGAATTGGTTCGTTTAGTGGTATAACTCAAGGGTAGCAGAGCTGTCAGAGCTGGAGCGTAGTCTAAATGGCTCAATCCGTACCGAACATCGTGAGTGCTCGCCCAAGGGCAATGCTTGACATTCATGCTTTATAGTACAACTTTGTTAGTATGCATAATTCAATATGATTGTATGAGGTTAATGTTCATGCGCGTTCATATATTTTGCGGACCATATACACTGTCAGAAATGTTGCATTTTCGGACAATACGAACGCCTTTCTCGGATCGCTATACGACTCGTTTATCTGGTTATAGTGAGCTCAAAAGACAATTAGATGTACACATCGTTTATTAAACAAACTATTGGTAAAAACAAATTTTCTCACCGACAAATATGACTTATTTTTGTAATGTGATTGGTATATTCCTTGTATGTATTCTTTTGTTATTTTAGTACACACGTAGGCACCCGTTTGTTTTAGTTTCTAATAACTCAGCATTATTTATGCGAACTTACGTTTGCACGAATGATTAAGTTCATAATATTTCGCATAGCTTGCCCGGCCCTCAAAACAGAACACACTAATACAAGCCACTGGCATTTGGATGGTGCTGAGTTACACAATGATACGTTGATGAATTACGACGCGAACGTGCCACTAAGGTGTGACTTTGGATACTGGTTGCACCCTGGGTCGACTACGGGCAACCCAAATACAACTCAGACACTGAAGTGCGGAATAAATGGGACCTGGACACCTGCTGCAGATTGCTCATTGATAAGTATGCAATTTTGAGAGAATTGTTTGACGTCGTTTCCTGTGATTAAACACCCAACAGACGTTCAGAGCTTGTACATGTTATAGCCAGCACACTTTTCTGATTGATCTTAAATAGTATATTGCCAATAGGAGAGACGATTGAATGTTAATCATAATCAGTTGACGATACAAACTGTGCAGGGATAGCGATTTTTTTCTGGTTTCATTTGTCTTGTTAAAGTGTCTATATATCGGTACCTGCTGACAAGTACCATAACTTTAACCATCTTGTACATATTGTCCTTTGCCAAATCACTGAAAAACCAACAAGAACCTTTCTCATTCGTATAATCTTACATCCACCGATTGCATAATAGATGCATTCACTAATGAATCAGTATGCAGCGTACGCTCAGATCAATATACAATCTGCAAAGTCGATAAAGTGTGCCTCTTTTTTCAAAATATTGCACCTGATACTGTTTGCAGTTTTAAACAATTCGTTTTAATAAATGTACGCTACATGCGGGTCATCCAGCTTTTTAAGCAATATGGAAAGGTCACGCACTCAAGTATATGCATGAAATCCAGCCATCTATCTGCAATGAAGGAACACTCATTTTGCAATGTGCATGCACTGCGGCTATTTACTCATTCGCCAATTAAGACACACTCCGCTATATGTGTGGAATCCAGTCATTGGAGAATGCTCGATATAAAGTATAACTCTTTGGCAAGGTCAGCAATGATGTATGGATTTGAGATCATGTAGAATTGGTTCGTTTAGTGGTATAACTCAAGGGTAGCAGAGCTGTCAGAGCTGGAACGTAGTCTAAATGGCTCAATCCGTACCGAACATCGTTAGTGCTCGCCTAAAGGCAATGCTTGACATTCATGCTTTATAGTACAACTTTGTTAGTATGCATAATTCAATATGAGTGTGTGATGTTAATGTTCATGCGCGTTCATTTGTTTTGCGGACCATATACACTGTCAGAAATGTTGCATTTTCGGACAATACGAACTCCTTTCTCGGATCGCTATACGACTCGTTTATCTGGTTTTAGTGAGCTCAAAAGACAATTAGATGTACACATCGCTTATTAAACAAACTATTGGTAAAAACAAATTTTCTCACCGATAAATATGACTTATTTTTGTAATGTGATTGGTATATTCCTTGTATGTATTCTTTTGTTATTTTAGTACACACGTAGGCACCCGTTTGTTTAGTTTCTAATAACTCAGCATTATTTATGCGAACTTACGTTTGCACGAATGATTAAGTTCATAATATTTCGCATAGCTTGCCCGGCCCTCATAACAGAACACACTAATACAAGCCACTGGCATTTGGATGGTGCTGAGTTACACAATGATACGTTGATGAATTACGACGCGAACGTGCCACTAAGGTGTGACATTGGATACTGGTTGCACCCTGGGTCGACTTCGGGCAACCCAAATACAACTCAGACACTGAAGTGCGGAATAAATGGGACCTGGACACCTGCTGCAGATTGCTCATTGATAAGTATGCAATTTTGAGAGAATTGTTTGACGTCGTTTCCTGTGATTAAATACTTAACAGACGTTCAGAGCTTGTACATGTTATAGCCAGCACACTTTTCTGATAGATCTTAAATAGTATATTGCCAATAGGAGAGACGATTGAATGTTAATCATAATCAGTTGACGATACAAACTGTGCAGGGATAGCGATTTTTTTCTGGTTCATTTGTCTTGTTAAAGTGTCTATATATCGGTACCTGCTGACAAGTACCATAACTTCTAACCATCTTGTACATATTGTCCTTTGCCAAATCACTGAAAAACCAACGAGAACCTTTCTCATTCGTATAATCTTACATCCCACCGATTGCATAATAGATGCATTCACTAATGAATCAGTATGCAGCGTACGCTTCAGATCAATATACATTCTGCAACGAAGTCGATAAAGTAGTGCCTCTTTTTTCAAAATATTGCACCTGATACTGTTTGCAGTTTTAAACAATTCGTTTTAATAAATGCTACGCTTCATGCGGGTAATCCAGCTTTTTAAGCAATATGGAAAGGTCACGCACTCAAGTATATGCATGAAATCCAGCCATCTATCTGCAATGAAGGAACACTCATTTTGCAATGTGCATGCACTGCGGCTATTTACTCATTCGCCAATTAAGACACACTCCGCTATATGTGTGGAATCCAGCCATTGGAGAATGCTCGATATAAAGTATAACTCTTTGGCAAGGTCAGCAATGATGTATGGATTTGAGATCATGTAGAATTGGTTCGTTTAGTGGTATAACTCAAGGGTAGCAGAGCTGTCAGAGCTGGAACGTAGTCTAAATGGCTCAATCCGTACCGAACATCGTTAGTGCTCGCCCAAAGGCAATGCTTGACATTCATGCTTTATAGTACAACTTTGTTAGTATGCATAATTCAATATGAGTGTGTGATGTTAATGTTCATGCGCGTTCATTTGTTTTGCGGACCATATACACTGTCAGAAATGTTGCATTTTCGGACAATACGAACTCCTTTCTCGGATCGCTATACGACTCGTTTATCTGGTTTTAGTGAGCTCAAAAGACAATTAGATGTACACATCGCTTATTAAACAAACTATTGGTAAAAACAAATTTTCTCACCGATAAATATGACTTATTTTTGTAATGTGATTGGTATATTCCTTGTATGTATTCTTTTGTTATTTTAGTACACACGTAGGCACCCGTTTGTTTAAGTTTCTAATAACTCAGCATTATTTATGCGAACTTACGTTTGCACGAATGATTAAGTTCATAATATTTCGCATAGCTTGCCCGGCCCTCATAACAGAACACACTAATACAAGCCACTGGCATTTGGATGGTGCTGAGTTACACAATGATACGTTGATGAATTACGACGCGAACGTGCCACTAAGGTGTGACATTGGATACTGGTTGCACCCTGGGTCGACTTCGGGCAACCCAAATACAACTCAGACACTGAAGTGCGGAATAAATGGGACCTGGACACCTGCTGCAGATTGCTCATTGATAAGTATGCAATTTTGAGAGAATTGTTTGACGTCGTTTCCTGTGATTAAACACCTAACAGACGTTCAGAGCTTGTACATGTTATAGCCAGCACACTTTTCTGATAGATCTTAAATAGTATATTGCCAATAGGAGAGACGATTGAATGTTAATCATAATCAGTTGACGATACAAACTGTGCAAGGATATCGTTTTTTTCTGGTTCATTTGTCTTGTTAAAGTGTCTATATATCGGTACCTGCTGACAAGTACCATAACTCTAACCATCTTGTACATATTGTCCTTTGCCAAATCACTGAAAAACCAACGAGAATCTTTCTCATTCGTATAATCTTACACCCACCGATTGCATAATAGATGCATTCACTAATGAATCAGTATGCAGCGTACGTTTAGATCAATATACATTCTGCAACGAAGTCGATAAAGTATGCCTCTTTTTTCAAAACATTGTACCTGATACTGTTTGCAGTTTTAAACAATTCGTTTTAATAAATGCACGCTTCACGCGGGTAATCCAGCTTTTTAAGCAATATGGAAAGGTCACGCACTCAAGTATATGCATGAAATCCAGCCATCTATCTGCAATGAAGGAACACTCATTTTGCAATGTGCATGCAATGCGGCTATTTACTCATTCGCCAATTAAGACACACTCCGCTATATGTGTGGAATCCAGCCATTGGAGAATGCTCGATATAAAGTATAACTCTTTGGCAAGGTCAGCAATGATGTATGGATTTGAGATCATGGAGAATTGGTTCGTTTAGTGGTATAACTCAAGGGTAGCAGAGCTGTCAGAGCTGGAGCGTAGTCTAAATGGCTCAATCCGTACCGAACATCGTGAGTGCTCGCCCAAGGGCAATGCTTGACATTCATGCTTTATAGTACAACTTTGTTAGTATGCATAATTCAATATGATTGTATGAGGTTAATGTTCATGCGCGTTCATATATTTTGCGGACCATATACACTGTCAGAAATGTTGCATTTTCGGACAATACGAACGCCTTTCTCGGATCGCTATACGACTCGTTTATCTGGTTTAGTGAGCTCAAAAGACAATTAGATGTACACATCGCTTATTAAACAAACTATTGGTAAAAACAAATTTTCTCACCGACTAAATATGACTTATTTTTGTAATGTGATTGGTATATTCCTTGTATGTATTCTTTTGTTATTTTAGTACACACGTAGGCACCCGTTTGTTTAGTTTCTAATAACTCAGCATTATTTATGCGAACTTACGTTTGCACGAATGATTAAGTTCATAATATTTCGCATAGCTTGCCCGGCCCTCAAAACAGAACACACTAATACAAGCCACTGGCATTTGGATGGTGCTGAGTTACACAATGATACGTTGATGAATTACGACGCGAACGTGCCACTAAGGTGTGACATTGGATACTGGTTGCACCCTGGGTCGACTTCGGGCAACCCAAATACAACTCAGACACTGAAGTGCGGAATAAATGGGACCTGGACACCTGCTGCAGATTGCTCATTGATAAGTATGCAATTTTGAGAGAATTGTTTGACGTCGTTTCCTGTGATTAAACACCTAACAGACGTTCAGAGCTTGTACATGTTATAGCCAGCACACTTTTCTGATAGATCTTAAATAGTATATTGCCAATAGGAGAGACGATTGAATGTTAATCATAATCAGTTGACGATACAAACTGTGCAAGGATATCGTTTTTTTCTGGTTCATTTGTCTTGTTAAAGTGTCTATATATCGGTACCTGCTGACAAGTACCATAACTCTAACCATCTTGTACATATTGTCCTTTGCCAAATCACTGAAAAACCAACGAGAATCTTTCTCATTCGTATAATCTTACACCCACCGATTGCATAATAGATGCATTCACTAATGAATCAGTATGCAGCGTACGTTTAGATCAATATACATTCTGCAACGAAGTCGATAAAGTATGCCTCTTTTTTCAAAACATTGTACCTGATACTGTTTGCAGTTTTAAACAATTCGTTTTAATAAATGCACGCTTCACGCGGGTAATCCAGCTTTTTAAGCAATATGGAAAGGTCACGCACTCAAGTATATGCATGAAATCCAGCCATCTATCTGCAATGAAGGAACACTCATTTTGCAATGTGCATGCAATGCGGCTATTTACTCATTCGCCAATTAAGACACACTCCGCTATATGTGTGGAATCCAGCCATTGGAGAATGCTCGATATAAAGTATAACTCTTTGGCAAGGTCAGCAATGATGTATGGATTTGAAATCATGGAGAATTGGTTCGTTTAGTGGTATAACTCAAGGGTAGCAGAGCTGTCAGAGCTGGAGCGTAGTCTAAATGGCTCAATCCGTACCGAACATCGTGAGTGCTCGCCCAAGGGCAATGCTTGACATTCATGCTTTATAGTACAACTTTGTTAGTATGCATAATTCAATATGATTGTATGAGGTTAATGTTCATGCGCGTTCATATATTTTGCGGACCATATACACTGTCAGAAATGTTGCATTTTCGGACAATACGAACGCCTTTCTCGGATCGCTATACGACTCGTTTATCTGGTTTAAGTGAGCTCAAAAGACAATTAGATGTACACATCGCTTATTAAACAAACTATTGGTAAAAACAAATTTTCTCACCGATAAATATGACTTATTTTTGTAATGTGATTGGTATATTCCTTGTATGTATTCTTTTGTTATTTTAGTACACACGTAGGCACCCGTTTGTTTAAGTTTCTAATAACTCAGCATTATTTATGCGAACTTACGTTTGCACGAATGATTAAGTTCATAATATTTCGCATAGCTTGCCCGGCCCTCAAAACAGAACACACTAATACAAGCCACTGGCATTTGGATGGTGCTGAGTTACACAATGATACGTTGATGAATTACGACGCGAACGTGCCACTAAGGTGTGACATTGGATACTGGTTGCACCCTGGGTCGACTTCGGGCAACCCAAATACAACTCAGACACTGAAGTGCGGAATAAATGGGACCTGGACACCTGCTGCAGATTGCTCATTGATAAGTATGCAATTTTGAGAGAATTGTTTGACGTCGTTTCCTGTGATTAAACACCCAACAGACGTTCAGAGCTTGTACATGTTATAGCCAGCACACTTTTCTGATTGATCTTAAATAGTATATTGCCAATAGGAGAGACGATTGAATGTTAATCATAATCAGTTGACGATACAAACTGTGCAGGGATAGCGATTTTTTTCTGGTTTCATTTGTCTTGTTAAAGTGTCTATATATCGGTACCTGCTGACAAGTACCATAACTTTAACCATCTTGTACATATTGTCCTTTGCCAAATCACTGAAAAACCAACAAGAACCTTTCTCATTCGTATAATCTTATAATCTTACATCCCACCGATTGCATAATAGATGCATTCACTAATGAATCAGTATGCAGCGTACGCTCAGATCAATATACATTCTGCAAAGTCGATAAAGTGTGCCTCTTTTTTCAAAATATTGCACCTGATACTGTTTGCAGTTTTAAACAATTCGTTTAAATAAATGTACGCTACATGCGGGTCATCCAGCTTTTTAAGCAATATGGAAAGGTCACGCACTCAAGTATATGCATGAAATCCAGCCATCTATCTGCAATGAAGGAACACTCATTTTGCAATGTGCATGCACTGCGGCTATTTACTCATTCGCCAATTAAGACACACTCCGCTATATGTGTGGAATCCAGTCATTGGAGAATGCTCGATATAAAGTATAACTCTTTGGCAAGGTCAGCAATGATGTATGGATTTGAGATCATGTAGAATTGGTTCGTTTAGTGGTATAACTCAAGGGTAGCAGAGCTGTCAAAGCTGGAACGTAGTCTAAATGGCTCAATCCGTACCGAACATCGTTAGTGCTCGCCCAAAGGCAATGCTTGACATTCATGCTTTATAGTACAACTTTGTTAGTATGCATAATTCAATATGAGTGTGTGATGTTAATGTTCATGCGCGTTCATTTGTTTTGCGGACCATATACACTGTCAGAAATGTTGCATTTTCGGACAATACGAACTCCTTTCTCGGATCGCTATACGACTCGTTTATCTGGTTTTAGTGAGCTCAAAAGACAATTAGATGTACACATCGCTTATTAAACAAACTATTGGTAAAAACAAATTTTCTCACCGATAAATATGACTTATTTTTGTAATGTGATTGGTATATTCCTTGTATGTATTCTTTTGTTATT
The DNA here is from genome assembly GCF_020536995.1 of Dreissena polymorpha. Lineage (NCBI taxonomy): Eukaryota > Metazoa > Mollusca > Bivalvia > Myida > Dreissenidae > Dreissena > Dreissena polymorpha. The sequence continues at coordinate 11,989,702 of NC_068366.1, read as the reverse complement.
TTAGTACACACGTAGGCACCCGTTTGTTTAGTTTCTAATAACTCAGCATTATTTATGCGAACTTACGTTTGCACGAATGATTAAGTTCATAATATTTCGCATAGCTTGCCCGGCCCTCATAACAGAACACACTAATACAAGCCACTGGCATTTGGATGGTGCTGAGTTACACAATGATACGTTGATGAATTACGACGCGAACGTGCCACTAAGGTGTGACATTGGATACTGGTTGCACCCTTGGTCGACTTCGGGCAACCCAAATACAACTCAGACACTGAAGTGCGGAATAAATGGGACCTGGACACCTGCTGCAGATTGCTCATTGATAAGTATGCAATTTTGAGAGAATTGTTTGACGTCGTTTCCTGTGATTAAACACCCAACAGACGTTCAGAGCTTGTACATGTTATAGCCAGCACACTTTTCTGATAGATCTTAAATAGTATATTGCCAATAGGAGAGACGATTGAATGTTAATCATAATCAGTTGACGATACAAACTGTGCAGGGATAGCGATTTTTTTCTGGTTTCATTTGTCTTGTTAAAGTGTCTATATATCGGTACCTGCTGACAAGTACCATAACTTTAACCATCTTGTACATATTGTCCTTTGCCAAATCACTGAAAAACCAACGAGAACCTTTCTCATTCGTATAATCTTACACCCACCGATTGCATAATAGATGCATTCACTAATGAATCAGTATGCAGCGTACGCTTCAGATCAATATACATTCTGCAAAGTCGATAAAGTAGTGCCTCTTTTTTCAAAATATTGCACCTGATACTGTTTGCAGTTTTAAACAATTCGTTTTAATAAATGCTACGCTTCACTGCGGGTAATCCAGCTTTTTAAGCAATATGGAAAGGTCACGCACTCAAGTATATGCATGAAATCCAGCCATCTATCTGCAATGAAGGAACACTCATTTTGCAATGTGCATGCACTGCGGCTATTTACTCATTCGCCAATTAAGACACACTCCGCTATATGTGTGGAATCCAGCCATTGGAGAATGCTCGATATAAAGTATAACTCTTTGGCAAGGTCAGCAATGATGTATGGATTTGAGATCATGTAGAATTGGTTCGTTTAGTGGTATAACTCAAGGGTAGCAGAGCTGTCAGAGCTGGAACGTAGTCTAAATGGCTCAATCCGTACCGAACATCGTTAGTGCTCGCCTAAAGGCAATGCTTGACATTCATGCTTTATAGTACAACTTTGTTAGTATGCATAATTCAATATGAGTGTGTGATGTTAATGTTCATGCGCGTTCATTTGTTTTGCGGACCATATACACTGTCAGAAATGTTGCATTTTCGGACAATACGAACTCCTTTCTCGGATCGCTATACGACTCGTTTATCTGGTTTTAGTGAGCTCAAAAGACAATTAGATGTACACATCGCTTATTAAACAAACTATTGGTAAAAACAAATTTTCTCACCGATAAATATGACTTATTTTTGTAATGTGATTGGTATATTCCTTGTATGTATTCTTTTGTTATTTTAGTACACACGTAGGCACCCGTTTGTTTAAGTTTCTAATAACTCAGCATTATTTATGCGAACTTACGTTTGCACGAATGATTAAGTTCATAATATTTCGCATAGCTTGCCCGGCCCTCATAACAGAACACACTAATACAAGCCACTGGCATTTGGATGGTGCTGAGTTACACAATGATACGTTGATGAATTACGACGCGAACGTGCCACTAAGGTGTGACATTGGATACTGGTTGCACCCTTGGTCGACTACGGGCAACCCAAATACAACTCAGACACTGAAGTGCGGAATAAATGGGACCTGGACACCTGCTGCAGATTGCTCATTGATAAGTATGCAATTTTGAGAGAATTGTTTGACGTCGTTTCCTGTGATTAAATACCTAACAGACGTTCAGAGCTTGTACATGTTATAGCCAGCACACTTTTCTGATAGATCTTAAATAGTATATTGCCAATAGGAGAGACGATTGAATGTTAATCATAATCAGTTGACGATACAAACTGTGCAGGGATAGCGATTTTTTTCTGGTTTCATTTGTCTTGTTAAAGTGTCTATATATCGGTACCTGCTGACAAGTACCATAACTTTAACCATCTTGTACATATTGTCCTTTGCCAAATCACTGAAAAACCAACAAGAACCTTTCTCATTCGTATAATCTTACATCCACCGATTGCATAATAGATGCATTCACTAATGAATCAGTATGCAGCGTACGCTCAGATCAATATACAATCTGCAAAGTCGATAAGGTGTGCCTCTTTTTTCAAAATATTGCACCTGATACTGTTTGCAGTTTTAAACAATTCGTTTTAATAAATGTACGCTACATGCGGGTCATCCAGCTTTTTAAGCAATATGGAAAGGTCACGCACTCAAGTATATGCATGAAATCCAGCCATCTATCTGCAATGAAGGAACACTCATTTTGCAATGTGCATGCACTGCGGCTATTTACTCATTCGCCAATTAAGACACACTCCGCTATATGTGTGGAATCCAGTCATTGGAGAATGCTCGATATAAAGTATAACTCTTTGGCAAGGTCAGCAATGATGTATGGATTTGAGATCATGTAGAATTGGTTCGTTTAGTGGTATAACTCAAGGGTAGCAGAGCTGTCAGAGCTGGAACGTAGTCTAAATGGCTCAATCCGTACCGAACATCGTTAGTGCTCGCCTAAAGGCAATGCTTGACATTCATGCTTTATAGTACAACTTTGTTAGTATGCATAATTCAATATGAGTGTGTGATGTTAATGTTCATGCGCGTTCATTTGTTTTGCGGACCATATACACTGTCAGAAATGTTGCATTTTCGGACAATACGAACTCCTTTCTCGGATCGCTATACGACTCGTTTATCTGGTTTTAGTGAGCTCAAAAGACAATTAGATGTACACATCGCTTATTAAACAAACTATTGGTAAAAACAAATTTTCTCACCGATAAATATGACTTATTTTTGTAATGTGATTGGTATATTCCTTGTATGTATTCTTTTGTTATTTTAGTACACACGTAGGCACCCGTTTGTTTAAGTTTCTAATAACTCAGCATTATTTATGCGAACTTACGTTTGCACGAATGATTAAGTTCATAATATTTCGCATAGCTTGCCCGGCCCTCATAACAGAACACACTAATACAAGCCACTGGCATTTGGATGGTGCTGAGTTACACAATGATACGTTGATGAATTACGACGCGAACGTGCCACTAAGGTGTGACATTGGATACTGGTTGCACCCTTGGTCGACTTCGGGCAACCCAAATACAACTCAGACACTGAAGTGCGGAATAAATGGGACCTGGACACCTGCTGCAGATTGCTCATTGATAAGTATGCAATTTTGAGAGAATTGTTTGACGTCGTTTCCTGTGATTAAACACCCAACAGACGTTCAGAGCTTGTACATGTTATAGCCAGCACACTTTTCTGATAGATCTTAAATAGTATATTGCCAATAGGAGAGACGATTGAATGTTAATCATAATCAGTTGACGATACAAACTGTGCAAGGATATCGTTTTTTTCTGGTTCATTTGTCTTGTTAAAGTGTCTATATATCGGTACCTGCTGACAAGTACCATAACTCTAACCATCTTGTACATATTGTCCTTTGCCAAATCACTGAAAAACCAACGAGAATCTTTCTCATTCGTATAATCTTACACCCACCGATTGCATAATAGATGCATTCACTAATGAATCAGTATGCAGCGTACGTTTAGATCAATATACATTCTGCAACGAAGTCGATAAAGTATGCCTCTTTTTTCAAAACATTGTACCTGATACTGTTTGCAGTTTTAAACAATTCGTTTAATAAATGTACGCTTCACTGCGGGTCATCCAGCTTTTTAAGCAATATGGAAAGGTCACGCACTCAAGTATATGCATGAAATCCAGCCATCTATCTGCAATGAAGGAACACTCATTTTGCAATGTGCATGCACTGCGGCTATTTACTCATTCGCCAATTAAGACACACTCCGCTATATGTGTGGAATCCAGCCATTGGAGAATGCTCGATATAAAGTATAACTCTTTGGCAAGGTCAGCAATGATGTATGGATTTGAATCATGTAGAATTGGTTCGTTTAGTGGTATAACTCAAGGGTAGCAGAGCTGTCAGAGCTGGAAGCGTAGTCTAAATGGCTCAATCCGTACCGAACATCGTGAGTGCTCGCCCAAGGCAATGCTTGACATTCATGCTTTATAGTACAACTTTGTTAGTATGCATAATTCAATATGATTGTATGATGTTAATGTTCATGCGCGTTCATATATTTTGCGGACCATATACACTGTCAGAAATGTTGCATTTTCGGACAATACGAACGCCTTTCTCGGATCGCTATACGACTCGTTTATCTGGTTTTAGTGAGCTCAAAAGACAATTAGATGTACACATCGCTTATTAAACAAACTATTGGTAAAAACAAATTTTCTCACCGATAAATATGACTTATTTTTGTAATGTGATTGGTATATTCCTTGTATGTATTCTTTTGTTATTTTAGTACACACGTAGGCACCCGTTTGTTTAGTTTCTAATAACTCAGCATTATTTATGCGAACTTACGTTTGCACGAATGATTAAGTTCATAATATTTCGCATAGCTTGCCCGGCCCTCATAACAGAACACACTAATACAAGCCACTGGCATTTGGATGGTGCTGAGTTACACAATGATACGTTGATGAATTACGACGCGAACGTGCCACTAAGGTGTGACATTGGATACTGGTTGCACCCTGGTCGACTTCGGGCAACCCAAATACAACTCAGACACTGAAGTGCGGAATAAATGGGACCTGGACACCTGCTGCAGATTGCTCATTGATAAGTATGCAATTTTGAGAGAATTGTTTGACGTCGTTTCCTGTGATTAAACACCTAACAGACGTTCAGAGCTTGTACATGTTATAGCCAGCACACTTTTCTGATAGATCTTAAATAGTATATTGCCAATAGGAGAGACGATTGAATGTTAATCATAATCAGTTGACGATACAAACTGTGCAGGGATAGCGATTTTTTTCTGGTTCATTTGTCTTGTTAAAGTGTCTATATATCGGTACCTGCTGACAAGTACCATAACTCTAACCATCTTGTACATATTGTCCTTTGCCAAATCACTGAAAAACCAACGAGAATCTTTCTCATTCGTATAATCTTACACCCACCGATTGCATAATAGATGCATTCACTAATGAATCAGTATGCAGCGTACGCTTCAGATCAATATACATTCTGCAAAGTCGATAAAGTATGCCTCTTTTTTCAAAATATTGCACCTGATACTGTTTGCAGTTTTAAACAATTCGTTTAAATAAATGTACGCTACATGCGGGTCATCCAGCTTTTTAAGCAATATGGAAAGGTCACGCACTCAAGTATATGCATGAAATCCAGCCATCTATCTGCAATGAAGGAACACTCATTTTGCAATGTGCATGCACTGCGGCTATTTACTCATTCGCCAATTAAGACACACTCCGCTATATGTGTGGAATCCAGCCATTGGAGAATGCTCGATATAAAGTATAACTCTTTGGCAAGGTCAGCAATGATGTATGGATTTGAGATCATGTAGAATTGGTTCGTTTAGTGGTATAACTCAAGGGTAGCAGAGCTGTCAGAGCTGGAACGTAGTCTAAATGGCTCAATCCGTACCGAACATCGTGAGTGCTCGCCCAAAGGCAATGCTTGACATTCATGCTTTATAGTACAACTTTGTTAGTATGCATAATTCAATATGATTGTATGATGTTAATGTTCATGCGCGTTCATTTGTTTTGCGGACCATATACACTGTCAGAAATGTTGCATTTTCGGACAATACGAACGCCTTTCTCGGATCGCTATACGACTCGTTTATCTGGTTTAAGTGAGCTCAAAAGACAATTAGATGTACACATCGCTTATTAAACAAACTATTGGTAAAAACAAATTTTCTCACCGACAAATATGACTTATTTTTGTAATGTGATTGGTATATTCCTTGTATGTATTCTTTTGTTATTTTAGTACACACGTAGGCACCCGTTTGTTTAAGTTTCTAATAACTCAGCATTATTTATGCGAACTTACGTTTGCACGAATGATTAAGTTCATAATATTTCGCATAGCTTGCCCGGCCCTCAAAACAGAACACACTAATACAAGCCACTGGCATTTGGATGGTGCTGAGTTACACAATGATACGTTGATGAATTACGACGCGAACGTGCCACTAAGGTGTGACATTGGATACTGGTTGCACCCTGGGTCGACTTCGGGCAACCCAAATACAACTCAGACACTGAAGTGCGGAATAAATGGGACCTGGACACCTGCTGCAGATTGCTCATTGATAAGTATGCAATTTTGAGAGAATTGTTTGACGTCGTTTCCTGTGATTAAACACCCAACAGACGTTCAGAGCTTGTACATGTTATAGCCAGCACACTTTTCTGATAGATCTTAAATAGTATATTGCCAATAGGAGAGACGATTGAATGTTAATCATAATCAGTTGACGATACAAACTGTGCAGGGATAGCGATTTTTTTCTGGTTTCATTTGTCTTGTTAAAGTGTCTATATATCGGTACCTGCTGACAAGTACCATAACTTTAACCATCTTGTACATATTGTCCTTTGCCAAATCACTGAAAAACCAACGAGAACCTTTCTCATTCGTATAATCTTACACCCACCGATTGCATAATAGATGCATTCACTAATGAATCAGTATGCAGCGTACGCTTCAGATCAATATACATTCTGCAAAGTCGATAAAGTGTGCCTCTTTTTTCAAAATATTGCACCTGATACTGTTTGCAGTTTTAAACAATTCGTTTTAATAAATGTACGCTACATGCGGGTAATCCAGCTTTTTAAGCAATATGGAAAGGTCACGCACTCAAGTATATGCATGAAATCCAGCCATCTATCTGCAATGAAGGAACACTCATTTTGCAATGTGCATGCACTGCGGCTATTTACTCATTCGCCAATTAAGACACACTCCGCTATATGTGTGGAATCCAGCCATTGGAGAATGCTCGATATAAAGTATAACTCTTTGGCAAGGTCAGCAATGATGTATGGATTTGAGATCATGTAGAATTGGTTCGTTTAGTGGTATAACTCAAGGGTAGCAGAGCTGTCAGAGCTGGAAGCGTAGTCTAAATGGCTCAATCCGTACCGAACATCGTGAGTGCTCGCCCAAAGGCAATGCTTGACATTCATGCTTTATAGTACAACTTTGTTAGTATGCATAATTCAATATGAGTGTGTGATGTTAATGTTCATGCGCGTTCATATTGTTTTGCGGACCATATACACTGTCAGAAATGTTGCATTTTCGGACAATACGAACGCCTTTCTCGGATCGCTATACGACTCGTTTATCTGGTTTTAGTGAGCTCAAAAGACAATTAGATGTACACATCGCTTATTAAACAAACTATTGGTAAAAACAAATTTTCTCACCGATAAATATGACTTATTTTTGTAATGTGATTGGTATATTCCTTGTATGTATTCTTTTGTTATTTTAGTACACACGTAGGCACCCGTTTGTTTAAGTTTCTAATAACTCAGCATTATTTATGCGAACTTACGTTTGCACGAATGATTAAGTTCATAATATTTCGCATAGCTTGCCCGGCCCTCATAACAGAACACACTAATACAAGCCACTGGCATTTGGATGGTGCTGAGTTACACAATGATACGTTGATGAATTACGACGCGAACGTGCCACTAAGGTGTGACGTTGGATACTGGTTGCACCCTTGGTCGACTGCGGGCAACCCAAATACAACTCAGACACTGAAGTGCGGAATAAATGGGACCTGGACACCTGCTGCAGATTGCTCATTGATAAGTATGCAATTTTGAGAGAATTGTTTGACGTCGTTTCCTGTGATTAAACACCCAACAGACGTTCAGAGCTTGTACATGTTATAGCCAGCACACTTTTCTGATTGATCTTAAATAGTATATTGCCAATAGGAGAGACGATTGAATGTTAATCATAATCAGTTGACGATACAAACTGTGCAGGGATAGCGATTTTTTTCTGGTTTCATTTGTCTTGTTAAAGTGTCTATATATCGGTACCTGCTGACAAGTACCATAACTTTAACCATCTTGTACATATTGTCCTTTGCCAAATCACTGAAAAACCAACGAGAACCTTTCTCATTCGTATAATCTTACACCCACCGATTGCATAATAGATGCATTCACTAATGAATCAGTATGCAGCGTACGCTCAGATCAATATACATTCTGCAAAGTCGATAAAGTGTGCCTCTTTTTTCAAAATATTGCACCTGATACTGTTTGCAGTTTTAAACAATTCGTTTTAATAAATGTACGCTACATGCGGGTCATCCAGCTTTTTAAGCAATATGGAAAGGTCACGCACTCAAGTATATGCATGAAATCCAGCCATCTATCTGCAATGAAGGAACACTCATTTTGCAATGTGCATGCACTGCGGCTATTTACTCATTCGCCAATTAAGACACACTCCGCTATATGTGTGGAATCCAGCCATTGGAGAATGCTCGATATAAAGTATAACTCTTTGGCAAGGTCAGCAATGATGTATGGATTTGAGATCATGTAGAATTGGTTCGTTTAGTGGTATAACTCAAGGGTAGCAGAGCTGTCAGAGCTGGAACGTAGTCTAAATGGCTCAATCCGTACCGAACATCGTGAGTGCTCGCCCAAAGGCAATGCTTGACATTCATGCTTTATAGTACAACTTTGTTAGTATGCATAATTCAATATGAGTGTGTGATGTTAATGTTCATGCGCGTTCATATATTTTGCGGACCATATACACTGTCAGAAATGTTGCATTTTCGGACAATACGAACGCCTTTCTCGGATCGCTATACGACTCGTTTATCTGGTTTTAGTGAGCTCAAAAGACAATTAGATGTACACATCGCTTATTAAACAAACTATTGGTAAAAACAAATTTTCTCACCGATAAATATGACTTATTTTTGTAATGTGATTGGTATATTCCTTGTATGTATTCTTTTGTTATTTTAGTACACACGTAGGCACCCGTTTGTTTAAGTTTCTAATAACTCAGCATTATTTATGCGAACTTACGTTTGCACGAATGATTAAGTTCATAATATTTCGCATAGCTTGCCCGGCCCTCATAACAGAACACACTAATACAAGCCACTGGCATTTGGATGGTGCTGAGTTACACAATGATACGTTGATGAATTACGACGCGAACGTGCCACTAAGGTGTGACAGTTGGATACTGGTTGCACCCTTGGTCGACTTCGGGCAACCCAAATACAACTCAGACACTGAAGTGCGGAATAAATGGGACCTGGACACCTGCTGCAGATTGCTCATTGATAAGTATGCAATTTTGAGAGAATTGTTTGACGTCGTTTCCTGTGATTAAACACCCAACAGACGTTCAGAGCTTGTACATGTTATAGCCAGCACACTTTTCTGATTGATCTTAAATAGTATATTGCCAATAGGAGAGACGATTGAATGTTAATCATAATCAGTTGACGATACAAACTGTGCAGGGATAGCGATTTTTTTCTGGTTTCATTTGTCTTGTTAAAGTGTCTATATATCGGTACCTGCTGACAAGTACCATAACTTTAACCATCTTGTACATATTGTCCTTTGCCAAATCACTGAAAAACCAACGAGAACCTTTCTCATTCGTATAATCTTACATCCACCGATTGCATAATAGATGCATTCACTAATGAATCAGTATGCAGCGTACGCTTCAGATCAATATACATTCTGCAAAGTCGATAAAGTATGCCTCTTTTTTCAAAATATTGCACCTGATACTGTTTGCAGTTTTAAACAATTCGTTTAAATAAATGCACGCTACATGCGGGTAATCCAGCTTTTTAAGCAATATGGAAAGGTCACGCACTCAAGTATATGCATGAAATCCAGCCATCTATCTGCAATGAAGGAACACTCATTTTGCAATGTGCATGCACTGCGGCTATTTACTCATTCGCCAATTAAGACACACTCCGCTATATGTGTGGAATCCAGCCATTGGAGAATGCTCGATATAAAGTATAACTCTTTGGCAAGGTCAGCAATGATGTATGGATTTGAGATCATGTAGAATTGGTTCGTTTAGTGGTATAACTCAAGGGTAGCAGAGCTGTCAGAGCTGGAACGTAGTCTAAATGGCTCAATCCGTACCGAACATCGTGAGTGCTCGCCCAAAGGCAATGCTTGACATTCATGCTTTATAGTACAACTTTGTTAGTATGCATAATTCAATATGAGTGTGTGATGTTAATGTTCATGCGCGTTCATTTGTTTTGCGGACCATATACACTGTCAGAAATGTTGCATTTTCGGACAATACGAACTCCTTTCTCGGATCGCTATACGACTCGTTTATCTGGTTTTAGTGAGCTCAAAAGACAATTAGATGTACACATCGCTTATTAAACAAACTATTGGTAAAAACAAATTTTCTCACCGATAAATATGACTTATTTTTGTAATGTGATTGGTATATTCCTTGTATGTATTCTTTTGTTATTTTAGTACACACGTAGGCACCCGTTTGTTTTAGTTTCTAATAACTCAGCATTATTTATGCGAACTTACGTTTGCACGAATGATTAAGTTCATAATATTTCGCATAGCTTGCCCGGCCCTCATAACAGAACACACTAATACAAGCCACTGGCATTTGGATGGTGCTGAGTTACACAATGATACGTTGATGAATTACGACGCGAACGTGCCACTAAGGTGTGACATTGGATACTGGTTGCACCCTTGGTCGACTTCGGGCAACCCAAATACAACTCAGACACTGAAGTGCGGAATAAATGGGACCTGGACACCTGCTGCAGATTGCTCATTGATAAGTATGCATTTTTGAGAGAATTGTTTGACGTCGTTTCCTGTGATTAAACACCCAACATACGTTCAGAGCTTGTACATGTTATAGCCAGCACACTTTTCTGATAGATCTTAAATAGTATATTGCCAATAGGAGAGACGATTGAATGTTAATCATAATCAGTTGACGATACAAACTGTGCAAGGATATCGTTTTTTTCTGGTTCATTTGTCTTGTTAAAGTGTCTATATATAGGTGCCTGCTGACAAGTACCATAACTTTAACCATCTTGTACATATTGTCCTTTGCCAAATCACTGAAAAACCAACGAGAACCTTTCTCATTCGTATAATCTTACACCCACCGATTGCATAATAGATGCATTCACTAATGAATCAGTATGCAGCGTACGCTTCAGATCAATATACATTCTGCAAAGTCGATAAAGTGTGCCTCTTTTTTCAAAATATTGCACCTGATACTGTTTGCAGTTTTAAACAATTCGTTTTAATAAATGTACGCTACATGCGGGTCATCCAGCTTTTTAAGCAATATGGAAAGGTCACGCACTCAAGTATATGCATGAAATCCAGCCATCTATCTGCAATGAAGGAACACTCATTTTGCAATGTGCATGCACTGCGGCTATTTACTCATTCGCCAATTAAGACACACTCCGCTATATGTGTGGAATCCAGCCATTGGAGAATGCTCGATATAAAGTATAACTCTTTGGCAAGGTCAGCAATGATGTATGGATTTGAGATCATGTAGAATTGGTTCGTTTAGTGGTATAACTCAAGGGTAGCAGAGCTGTCAGAGCTGGAACGTAGTCTAAATGGCTCAATCCGTACCGAACATCGTGAGTGCTCGCCCAAAGGCAATGCTTGACATTCATGCTTTATAGTACAACTTTGTTAGTATGCATAATTCAATATGAGTGTGTGATGTTAATGTTCATGCGCGTTCATTTGTTTTGCGGACCATATACACTGTCAGAAATGTTGCATTTTCGGACAATACGAACTCCTTTCTCGGATCGCTATACGACTCGTTTATCTGGTTTTAGTGAGCTCAAAAGACAATTAGATGTACACATCGGCTTATTAAACAAACTATTGGTAAAAACAAATTTTCTCACCGATAAATATGACTTATTTTTGTAATGTGATTGGTATATTCCTTGTATGTATTCTTTTGTTATTTTAGTACACACGTAGGCACCCGTTTGTTTAGTTTCTAATAACTCAGCATTATTTATGCGAACTTACGTTTGCACGAATGATTAAGTTCATAATATTTCGCATAGCTTGCCCGGCCCTCATAACAGAACACACTAATACAAGCCACTGGCATTTGGATGGTGCTGAGTTACACAATGATACGTTGATGAATTACGACGCGAACGTGCCACTAAGGTGTGACATTGGATACTGGTTGCACCCTTGGTCGACTTCGGGCAACCCAAATACAACTCAGACACTGAAGTGCGGAATAAATGGGACCTGGACACCTGCTGCAGATTGCTCATTGATAAGTATGCAATTTTGAGAGAATTGTTTGACGTCGTTTCCTGTGATTAAACACCCAACAGACGTTCAGAGCTTGTACATGTTATAGCCAGCACACTTTTCTGATTGATCTTAAATAGTATATTGCCAATAGGAGAGACGATTGAATGTTAATCATAATCAGTTGACGATACAAACTGTGCAGGGATAGCGATTTTTTTCTGGTTTCATTTGTCTTGTTAAAGTGTCTATATATCGGTACCTGCTGACAAGTACCATAACTTTAACCATCTTGTACATATTGTCCTTTGCCAAATCACTGAAAAACCAACGAGAACCTTTCTCATTCGTATAATCTTACACCCACCGATTGCATAATAGATGCATTCACTAATGAATCAGTATGCAGCGTACGTTTAGATCAATATACATTCTGCAACGAAGTCGATAAAGTATGCCTCTTTTTTCAAAACATTGTACCTGATACTGTTTGCAGTTTTAAACAATTCGTTTTAATAAATGCACGCTTCACGCGGGTAATCCAGCTTTTTAAGCAATATGGAAAGGTCACGCACTCAAGTATATGCATGAAATCCAGCCATCTATCTGCAATGAAGGAACACGCATTTTGCAATGTGCATGCAATGCGGCTATTTACTCATTCGCCAATTAAGACACACTCCGCTATATGTGTGGAATCCAGCCATTGGAGAATGCTCGATATAAAGTATAACTCTTTGGCAAGGTCAGCAATGATGTATGGATTTGAGATCATGGAGAATTGGTTCGTTTAGTGGTATAACTCAAGGGTAGCAGAGCTGTCAGAGCTGGAGCGTAGTCTAAATGGCTCAATCCGTACCGAACATCGTGAGTGCTCGCCCAAGGGCAATGCTTGACATTCATGCTTTATAGTACAACTTTGTTAGTATGCATAATTCAATATGATTGTATGAGGTTAATGTTCATGCGCGTTCATATATTTTGCGGACCATATACACTGTCAGAAATGTTGCATTTTCGGACAATACGAACGCCTTTCTCGGATCGCTATACGACTCGTTTATCTGGTTTTAGTGAGCTCAAAAGACAATTAGATGTACACATCGCTTATTAAACAAACTATTGGTAAAAACAAATTTTCTCACCGACAAATATGACTTATTTTTGTAATGTGATTGGTATATTCCTTGTATGTATTCTTTTGTTATTTTAGTACACACGTAGGCACCCGTTTGTTTAAGTTTCTAATAACTCAGCATTATTTATGCGAACTTACGTTTTTGCACGAATGATTAAGTTCATAATATTTCGCATAGCTTGCCCGGCCCTCAAAACAGAACACACTAATACAAGCCACTGGCATTTGGATGGTGCTGAGTTACACAATGATACGTTGATGAATTACGACGCGAACGTGCCACTAAGGTGTGACATTGGATACTGGTTGCACCCTTGGTCGACTTCGGGCAACCCAAATACAACTCAGACACTGAAGTGCGGAATAAATGGGACCTGGACACCTGCTGCAGATTGCTCATTGATAAGTATGCAATTTTGAGAGAATTGTTTGACGTCGTTTCCTGTGATTAAACACCCAACAGACGTTCAGAGCTTGTACATGTTATAGCCAGCACACTTTTCTGATAGATCTTAAATAGGTATATTGCCAATAGGAGAGACGATTGAATGTTAATCATAATCAGTTGACGATACAAACTGTGCAGGATATCGTTTTTTTTCTGGTTCATTTGTCTTGTTAAAGTGTCTATATATCGGTACCTGCTGACAAGTACCATAACTCTAACCATCTTGTACATATTGTCCTTTGCCAAATCACTGAAAAACCAACGAGAATCCTTTCTCATTCGTATAATCTTACACCCACCGATTGCATAATAATGCATTCACTAATGAATCAGTATGCAGCGTACGCTTAGATCAATATACATTCTGCAACGAAGTCGATAAAGTATGCCTCTTTTTTCAAAATATTGTACCTGATACTGTTTGCAGTTTTAAACATTTCGTTTTAATAAATGCACGCTACATGCGGGTAATCCAGCTTTTTAAGCAATATGGAAAGGTCACGCACTCAAGTATATGCATGAAATCCAGCCATCTATCTGCAATGAAGGAACACTCATTTTGCAATGTGCATGCACTGCGGCTATTTACTCATTCGCCAATTAAGACACACTCCGCTATATGTGTGGAATCCAGCCATTGGAGAATGCTCGATATAAAGTATAACTCTTTGGCAAGGTCAGCAATGATGTATGGATTTTAAATCATGGAGAATTGGTTCGTTTAGTGGTATAACTCAAGGATAGCAGAGCTGTCAGAGCTGGAGCGTAGTCTAAATGGCTCAATCCGTACCGAACATCGTGAGTGCTCGCCCAAGGGCAATGCTTGACATTCATGCTTTATAGTACAACTTTGTTAGTATGCATAATTCAATATGATTGTATGAGGTTAATGTTCATGCGCGTTCATATATTTTGCGGACCATATACACTGTCAGAAATGTTGCATTATTTTGGACAATACGAACGCCTTTCTCGGATCGCTATACGACTCGTTTATCTGGTTTTAGTGAGCTCAAAAGACAATTAGATGTACACATCGCTTATAAAACAAACTATTGGTAAAAACAAATTTTCTCACCGACAAATATGACTTATTTTTGTAATGTGATTGGTATATTCCTTGTATGTATTCTTTTGTTATTTTAGTACACACGTAGGCACCCGTTTGTTTAAGTTTCTAATAACTCAGCATTATTTATGCGAACTTACGTTTGCACGAATGATTAAGTTTATAATATTTCGCATAGCTTGCCCGGCCCTCAAAACAGAACACACTAATACAAGCCACTGGCATTTGGATGGTGCTGAGTTACACAATGATACGTTGATGAATTACGACGCGAACGTTCCACTAAGGTGTGACGTTGGATACTGGTTGCACCCTTGGTCGACTGCGGGCAACCCAAATACAACTCAGACACTGAAGTGCGGAATAAATGGGACCTGGACACCTGCTGCAGATTGCTCATTGATAAGTATGCATTTTTGAGAGAATTGTTTGACGTCGTTTCCTGTGATTAAACACCCAACAGACGTTCAGAGCTTGAACATGTTAAAGCCAGCACACTTTTCTGATTGATCTTAAATAGTATATTGCCAATAGGAGAGACGATTGAATGTTAATCATAATCAGTTGACGATACAAACTGTGCAGGGATAGCGATTTTTTTCTGGTTTCATTTGTCTTGTTAAAGTGTCTATATATCGGTACCTGCTGACAAGTACCATAACTTTAAACATCTTGTACATATTGTCCTTTGCCAAATCACTGAAAAAACAACGAGAACCTTTCTCATTCGTATAATCTTACACCAACCGATTGCATAATAGATGCATTCACTAATGAATCAGTATGCAGCGTACGCTCAGATCAATATACATTCTGCAAAGTCGATTAAGTGTGCCTCTTTTTTCAAAATATTGCACCTGATACTGTTTGCAGTTTTAAACAATTCGTTTAAATAAATGTACGCTACATGCGGGTCATCCAGCTTTTTAAGCAATATGGAAAGGTCACGCACTCAAGTATATGCATGAAATCCAGCCATCTATCTGCAATGAAGGAGCACTCATTTTGCAATGTGCATGCAGTGCGGCTATTTACTAATTTGCCAATTAAGACACACTCCGCTATATGTGTGGAATCCAGCCATTGGAGAATGCTCGATATAAAGTATAACTCTTTGGCAAGGTCAGCAATGATGTATGGATTTGAGATCATGTAGAATTGGTTCGTTTAGTGGTATAACTCAAGGGTAGCAGAGCTGTCAGAGCTGGAACGTAGTCTAAATGGCTCAATCCGTACCGAACATCGTGAGTGCTCGCCCAAAGGCAATGCTTGACATTCATGCTTTATAGTACAACTTTGTTAGTACATATAATTCAATATGAGTGTGTGATGTTAATGTTCATGCGCGTTCATATGTTTTGTGGACCATATACACTGTCAGAAATGTTGCATTTTCGGACAATACCAACGCCTTCTCGGATCGCTAGACGACTCGTTTATCTGGTTTTAGTAAGCACAAAAGGCAATTAGATGTACACATCTGTTATTAAACAAACTATTGGTAAAAACAAGTTTTCTCACCGATAAGTATGACTTATTTTTGTTATGTGATTGGTATATTTCTTTTATGTATTCTTTTGTTATTTTAGTACATACGTAGGCACCCGTTTGTTTTAGTTTCTAATAACTCAGCATTATTTATGCGAACTTACGTTTGCACGAATGATTAAGTTTATAATATTTCGCATAGCTTGCCCGACCCTCAAAACAGAACACACTAATAAAAGCCACTGGCATTTGGATGGTGCTGGGTTACACAATGATACGTTGATGATTTACGACGCGAACGTGCCACTAAGGTGTGACGTTGGATACTGGTTGCACCCTGGGTCGACTTCGGGCAACCCAAATACAACCCAGACACTGAAGTGCGGAATAAACGGGACCTGGACACCTGCTGCAGATTGCTCTGTGATAAGTATGCATTTTTGAGAGAATTGTTTGGCGTCGTTTCCTGTGATTTAACACTCAACAGACTTTCAGTGCTTGTACATGTTATAGCCAGCATACTTTTCTGATTGATCTTAAAAGTATATTGCCAATAGGGGAGACGATTGAATGTTAATCATAATCATAATCAGTTGACGATACATATTGTGCAAGGATAGCGATTTTTTTCTGGTTTCATTTGTCTTGTTACAGTGTCTATATGTAGGTTGCTGCTGACAAGTACCATAACTCTAACCATCGTGTACATATTGTCCTTTGCCAAATCACTGAACAACCAACGAGAACCTTTCTAATTCGTATAATCTTACACCCACCGATTGCATAATAGATGCATTCACTAATGAATCAGTATGCAGCTTACGTTCAGATCAATATACATTCTGCAAAGTCGATAAAGTATGCCTCTTTTTTCAAAACATTGTACCTGATACTGTTTGCAGTTTTAAACAATTCGTTTTAATAAATGCACGCTTCACGAGGGTAATCCAGCTTTTTAAGCAATATGGAAAGGTCACGCACTCAAGTATATGCATGAAATCCGGCCATCTATCTGCAATGAAGGAACACGCATTTTGCAATGTGCATGCAATGCGGCTATTTACTCATTCGCCAATTAAGACACACTCCGCTATATGTGCGGAATCCAGCCATTGGAGAATGCTCGAAATAAAGTATAATTCTTTGGCAAGGTCAGCAATGATGTATGGATTTGAAATCATAGAGAATTGGTCCGTTTTGTGGTAAAACTCAAGGGTAGCAGAGCTTTCAGAGCTGGAACGTAGTCTTAATGGCTCAATCCGTACCGAACATCGTGAGTGCTCGCCCAAAGGCAATGCTAGACATTCATACTTTATAGTACAACTTTGTTAGAATGCATAATTCAATATGATTGTATCAGGTTAATGTTCATGCGCGTTCATATGTTTTGCGGACCATATACACTGTCAGAAATGTTGCATTTTTGGACAATACGAACGCCTTTTTCGGATCGCTATACGACTCGTTTATCTGGTTTTAATTAGCTCAAAAGACAATTAGATGTAAACATCGGTTATTAAACAAACTATTGGTAAAAACAAGTTTTCTCAACGATAAATATGACTTATTTTTGTAATGTGATTGGTTTACTCCTTGTATGTATTCTTTTGTTAGTTTTGTTATTTCAATTGTTTGACGTCATTTCCTGTAATTAAACATCCAACAGACGTTCGGTGCTTGTACATGTTATAGCCAGCACACTTTTTTGAATGATCTTAATTAGTATATTGCCAATAGGAGAGATGATTGAATGTTAATCATAATCAGTTGACGATACAAACTGTGCAAGGATAGCGATTTTTTTCTGGTTTGATTCGTCTTGTTTAAGTGTTTATATATAGGTACCTGCTGACAAGTACCATAACTCAAACCATCGTGTACATATTGTCCTTTGCCAAATCACTGAAAAACCAACGAGAACCTTTCTCATTCGTATAATCTTACACCCACCGATTGCACAATAGATGCATTCACTAATGAATCAGTATGCAGCGTACGCTCAGATCAATTTACATTCTACAAAGTCGATAAAGTATGCCTCTTTTTTCAAAATAGTGCACCTGATAATGTTTGCAGTTTTAACCAATTCGTTTTAATAAAAGTACGCTACACGCGGGTAATCCAGCTTTTAAAGCAATATGGAACGGTAACGCACTCAAGTATATGCATGAAATAAAGCCATCTATCTGCAATGAAGGAACACTCATTTTTCAATGTGCATGCAATGCGGCTATTTACTCATTCGCCAATTAAGACACACTCCGCTATATGTGTGGAATCCAGCCATTGGAGAATGCTCGATATAAAGTATAACTCTTTGGCAAGGTCAGCAATGATGTATGGATTTGAAATCATGGAGAATTGGTCCGTTTAGTGGTATAACTCAAGGGTTGCACTGGACTGTCAGAGCTGGAACGTAGTCTAAATGGCTAAATCTGTACCGAACATCGAGATTGCTCGCCCAAAGGCAATGTTTGACATTCATGCTTTATAGTACAGCTTTGTTAGTATGCATAATTCAATATGATTGTATGAGGTTAATTTTCATGCGCGTTCATATGTTTTTTGGGCCATATACACTGTCAGAAATGTTGCATTTTTGGACAATACGAACGCCTTCTCGGATCGCTAGACGACTCGTTTATCTGGTTTTAGTAAGCACAAAAGGCAATTAGATGTACACATCTGTTATTAAACAAACTATTGGTAAAAACAAGTTTTCTCACCGATAAGTATGACTTATTTTTGTTATGTGATTGGTATATTTCTTGTATGTATTCTTTTGTTATTTAAGTACATACGTAGGCACCCGTTTGTTTTAGTTTCTAATAACTCAGCATTATTTATGCGAACTTACGTTTGCACGAATGATTAAGTTTATAATATTTCGCATAGCTTGCCCGACCCTCAAAACAGAACACACTAATAAAAGCCACTGGCATTTGGATGGTGCTGGGTTACACAATGATACGTTGATGATTTACGACGCGAACGTGCCACTAAGGTGTGACGTTGGATACTGGTTGCACCCTGGGTCGACTTCGGGCAACCCAAATACAACCCAGACACTGAAGTGCGGAATAAACGGGACCTGGACACCTGCTGCAGATTGCTCTGTGATAAGTATGCATTTTTGAGAGAATTGTTTGGCGTCGTTTCCTGTGATTTAACACTCAACAGACTTTCAGTGCTTGTACATGTTATAGCCAGCATACTTTTCTGATTGATCTTAAAAGTATATTGCCAATAGGGGAGACGATTGAATGTTAATCATAATCATAATCAGTTGACGATACATATTGTGCAAGGATAGCGATTTTTTTCTGGTTTCATTTGTCTTGTTACAGTGTCTATATGTAGGTTGCTGCTGACAAGTACCATAACTCTAACCATCTTGTACATATTGTCCTTTGCCTAATCACAGAAAAACCAACGAGAACCTTTTTAATTCGTATAATCTTATACCCACCGATTGCATAATAGATGCATTCACTAATGAATCAGTATGCAGCGTACGCTCAGAACAATATACATTCTGCGCAGGCGATAAAGTACGTCTCTTTTTCAAAATAGTGCACCTGATACTGTTTGCAGTTTTAAACAATTCGTTTTAATAAATGCACGCTACACGCCGGTAATCCAGCTTTTTAATCAATATGGAATGGTCATACACTCAAGTATATGCATGAAATCCAGCCATCTATCTGCAGCGAAGGGACACGCATTTTGCAATGTGCATGCAATGCGGCTATTTACTCATTCGCCAATTAAGACACACTCCGCTATATGCGTGGAATCCGGCCATTGAAGAATGCTCGATATAACGTATAACTCTTTGGCAAGGTCAGCAATGATATTTGGATTTGAAATCATGGAGCATTGATCCGATAAGTGTTATAACTCATGGGTAGCACTGGACTGTCAGGGCTGTATAGCGAGTCGGAGCTGGAACCTAGTCTAAATGGCACAAGTCATATCGAGCATCGTGAGTGTTCGCCAAAAGGCAATGTTTGACATGAATGCTTTATACGACAACTTTGCCAATACACATAATTCAATATGATTAAGCATTCGGCTATTAAGACACACTCCGCTCTGTGCGTAGAATCCAGCCATTGAAGAATGTTCGATATAAAGGATTACTTATTGGCAAAGTCAGCAATGGTATATGGATTTAAAATCATGGAGCATTGATCCGATTAGTGCTATAACTCACGGGTAGCACTGAACAGAGCTGTATAGTGAGTCGGAGCTGGTAAATAATCTATATGGCACAAGCCATACCGAACATCGTGAGTGCTCGCCGAAAAGCAATGCTTGACAGTCATGCTTTATAGTACAACTTTGTTAGTATGCATAATTCAATATGATTGTATGAGGTTAATGTTCACGCGCGTTCATATGTTTTGCGGACCATATTCACTGTCAGAAATGTTGCATTTTTGGACAATACGAACGCCTTTTTCGGATCGCTATACGACTCGTTTATCTGGTTTTAGTTAGCTCAAAAGACAATTAGATGTACACATCGGTTATTAAACAAACTATTGGTAAAAACAAGTTTTCTCAACGATAAATATGACTTATTTTTGTAATGTGATTGGTATACTCCTTGTATGTATTCTTTTGTTATTTTTGTTATTTCAATTGTTTGACGTCATTTCCTGTAATTAAACATCCAACAGACGTTCGGTGCTTGTACATGTTATAGCCAGCACACTTTTTTGAATGATCTTAAATAGTATATTGCCAATAGGAGAGATGATTGAATGTTAATCATAATCAGTTGACGATACAAACTGTGCAAGGATAGCGATTTTTTTCTGGTTTGATTCGTCTTGTTTAAGTGTTTATATATAGGTACCTGCTGACAAGTACCATAACTCAAACCATCGTGTACATATTGTCCTTTGCCAAATCACTGAAAAACCAACGAGAACCTTTCTCATTCGTATAATCTTACATCCACCGATTGCACAATAGATGCATTCACTAATGAATCAGTATGCAGCGTACGCTCAGATCAATTTACATTCTACAAAGTCGATAAAGTATGCCTCTTTTTTCAAAATAGTGCACCTGATAATGTTTGCAGTTTTAACCAATTTGTTTTAATGAAAGTACGCTACACGCGGGTAATCCAGCTTTTAAAGCAATATGGAAAGGTCACGCACTCAAGTATATGCATGAAATAAAGCCATCTATCTGCAATGAAGGAACACTCATTTTTCAATGTGCATGCAATGCGGCTATTTACTCATTCGCCAATTAAGACACACTCCGCTATATGTGTGGAATCCAGCCATTGGAGAATGCTCGATATAAAGTATAACTCTTTGGCAAGGTCATCAATGATGTATGGATTTCAAATCATGGAGCATTGGTCCGTTTAGTGGTATAACTCAAGGGTTGCACTGGACTGTCAGAGCTGGAACGTAGTCTAAATGGCTAAATCTGTACCGAACATCGAGATTGCTCGCCCAAAGGCAATGTTTGACACTCATGCTTTATAGTACAGCTTTGTTAGTATGCATAATTCAATATGATTGTATGAGGTTAATTTTCATGCGCGTTCATATGTTTTTTGGGCCATATACACTGTCAGAAATGTTGCATTTTTGGACAATACGAACGCCTTCTCGGATCGCTAGACGACTCGTTTATCTGGTTTTAGTAAGCACAAAAGGCAATTAGATGTACACATCTGTTATTAAACAAACTATTGGTAAAAACATGTTTTCTCACCGATAAGTATGACTTATTTTTGTTATGTGATTGGTATATTCCTTGTATGTATTCTTTTGTTATTTAAGTACATACGTAGGCACCCGTTTGTTTTAGTTTCTAATAACTCAGCATTATTTATGCGAACTTACGTTTGCACGAATGATTAAGTTTATAATATTTCGCATAGCTTGCCCGACCCTCAAAACAGAACACACTAATAAAAGCCACTGGCATTTGGATGGTGCTGGGTTACACAATGATACGTTGATGATTTACGACGCGAACGTGCCACTAAGGTGTGACGTTGGATACTGGTTGCACCCTGGGTCGTCTTCGGGCAACCCAAATACAACCCAGACACTGAAGTGCGGAATAAACGGGACCTGGACACCTGCTGCAGATTGCTCTGTGATAAGTATGCATTTTTGAGAGAATTGTTTGGCGTCGTTTCCTGTGATTTAACACTCAACAGACTTTCAGTGCTTGTACATGTTATAGCCAGCATACTTTTCTGATTGATCTTAAAAGTATATTGCCAATAGGGGAGACGATTGAATGTTAATCATAATCATAATCAGTTGACGATACATTTTGTGCAAGGATAGCGATTTTTTTCTGGTTTCATTTGTCTTGTTACAGTGTCTATATGTAGGTTGCTGCTGACAAGTACCATAACTCTAACCATCTTGTACATATTGTCCTTTGCCTAATCACAGAAAAACCCAACGAGAACCTTTTTAATTCGTATAATCTTATACCCACCGATTGCATAATAGATGCATTCACTAATGAATCAATATGCAGCGTACGCTCAGAACAATATACATTCTGCGCAGGCGATAAAGTACGTCTCTTTTTAAAAATAGTGCACCTGATACTGTTTGCAGTTTTAAACAATTCGTTTAAATAAATGCACGCTACACGCGGGTAATCCAGCTTTTTAACCAATATGGAATGGTCATGCTCTCAAGTATATGCATGAAATCCAGCCATCTATCTGCAATGAAGGGACACGCATTTTGCAATGTGCATGCAATGCGGCTATTTACTCATTCGCCAATTAAGACACACTCCGCTATATGCGTGCAATCCAGCCATTGGAGAATGCTCGATATAACGTATAACTCTTTGGCAAGGTCAGCAATGATATATGGATTTGAAATCATGGAGCATTGATCCGATAAGTGTTATAGCTTACGGGTAGCACTGGACTGTCAGAGCTGTATAGCGAGTCGGAGCTGGAACCTAGTCTAAATGGCACAAGTCATATCGAACATCGTGAGTGTACGCCAAAAGGCAATGTTTGACATGAATGCTTTATACGACAACTTTGCCAATACACATTATTCAATATGATTAAGCATTCGGCAATTAAGACACACTCCGCTCTGTGCGTAGAATCCAGCCATTGAAGAATGTTCGATATAAAGGATTACTTTTTGGCAAAGTCAGTAATGGTATATGGATTTAAAATCATGGAGCATTGATCCGATTAGTGTTATAACTCACGGGTAGCACTGAACAATCAGAGCTGTATAGTGAGTCGGAGCTGGTAAATAATCTATATGGCACAAGCCATACCGAACATCGTGAGTGCTCGCCGAAAAGCAATGCTTGACAGTCATGCTTTATAGTACAACTTTGTTAGTATGCATAATTCAACATGATTGTATGAGGTTAATGTTCATGCGCGTTCATATGTTTTGTGGACCATATACACTGTCAGAAATGTTGAAATTTTGACCATACGAACGCCTTTCTCTGCAAGGTCGATAAAGTATGCCTCTTTTCAAAATATTGCTCTTTTTTATAAAGTTTCTTTATGGAGGGACGTGTCGTTAATGAGATAACTCTAACCAATTGCGTGTAACCTATTAAAACATTTTCAATATAAAGTATAACTTTTTTGGCAATGGCAAAGTCATCAATTGGTTATGGATTTGAAGCTGTGAAGCAAGTCGGCCCTGGTACTCATACCGAATGGCGCAATCGATACTGTACATCTTGAGTGTTTTCCCAAAGTGCAATCGTTGAAAGACATGATCTTTACGACAACTTTACTAATATGCATAAATCATAAAGATCTGATCGGGTTAATGTTATGTTGAATTGTATGATTTTTTTTAGAAAGATAAAACAAAATAACAAAACGAACACGCACTACGCAATTTGCGTCAAATGGTGAAATTAAATGCCAGCCTTGCATAAGGTTTATCAATTTGGAAAGGGTAAAACGATGTTTCTGAACCGAATTTTCAATATATAAGCAGATAGTCTTATTTCTGCAAATCGACGTAAACACATCCTATTAACTTATGTTAATATAATATATAAATCAACCGAGCAGCAAATACTACAAATGTGTGCGTTACATAAAAAACATGTTATTCATGTGTATTTTCCGGATTTCCTGTTTCAGTAATTAGACAAAAACACACGACAGAGCTGGGTCGGACGTCTATAATCGACCCGCTGCCGGCATAACGGCCTTTGGCCCGAGGGCCATTATGCGGCTTCGGCCGATTATAGACGTCCGGCCCAGATCTGCCGTGTTTTATCGTTTATACTACATATCAAACTAGTTTTTTGTTTCATTCACTAAAATTTGTTACAGAGCAAGCTTTCTGTGCTTTTATTTTCATTCAATTGATTACGCAATTTATGACGTATCTTATGTAAAGTTATTTATGTGAAGATACACATAAGTTTTATCTAAACTGTCTGTATTTAAGAGAAAACTATTCGGATGTGGAGGGGGGTATTTAACAGCTAAAGAAATAGCATCAAACGAATCCAAAACATGTCATGAATAATTGGATGCTTGGATAGGACAAAATATTGTAATCGCTCTGACAATTCATTCGATTTCGTAAATGGTGTTGTTGTTTTTTCTGACAGTTATTAGCATTCGATACAATCGTTCAAAAAAATGTTATTTAGAAGCAATAGAGATAAACGGATAGACTAACATAAAACGAAACAACACATTGTTGATATTTTATTCTTAAAAGCATCAGATTAAAGGTGTCATCGTGGTAAGTGTGTATTTTACTTTACACTTTGATGTTTGATGAATCGTGTTAAAGCCCAAATATAGGCGCCAATCTAGTGTACAGAAGAGTTTCAGTTTCAATCGATATTTGTATTATTCTAATTGTGTGCTACGTGTCAGTATATTTATGTTTGATTCGTTTGTTAAGGTGTGGCCTAATTTAGTTAATCACCGTTGGCTAAGCCTGAATATGGACGCAATTCTGTTCAGTATTAGCCGCGCGATCCCATTCTATTCTTATATGAAAAATCGGCCCGGCTCAGCGGGCTTATATAATTAATATTGGCCCGCTAGATAAGAATATCGGCCCGCTCCCGACCTCATTTTGTTACTATTTATAGTAACGATATGTAATGTATGTATGCAACGACCCCTTCAAAATTTAACAATAAAACTGATTTTCTAAAATGAAAATAACAATCACTCACTCGTCTGTAAACAATTAGTCCACGTCCGATTGCCATTTGAGCTCATATGTAGATTCCAAAAGGGTTTACTGAATCAATTTCATTCTTAATTCACATATTTTATTTACATTTAAATTACACTTCTTT
Organism: Dreissena polymorpha; assembly: GCF_020536995.1. NCBI lineage: Eukaryota > Metazoa > Mollusca > Bivalvia > Myida > Dreissenidae > Dreissena > Dreissena polymorpha. The sequence continues at coordinate 11,963,810 of NC_068366.1, read as the reverse complement.
TGATTCCGCCGACCTAAATAGCCTTCCTGGAACAGAATTCCGTTTTTTAACGTTTCCGAACCATTTTCTAACTCATTTGCGACACATGTTCTAAGCAAGAGTCTATTTGGTGAATATGGGAGACGGACCGGGACAATTTTAATACTCAATATGGCAAAGACAATGTGGTCATCCACGTTCTGAACATGTTTCATGAACATTAAGGAGCACTGGAAAACACATGTGATTAGAAGAGTGTTTTTAAGCTGTTTTCAATCTGACCTTGTGGCTAAATGTTTTACCCCACGTATCCAATTTTGAAATTGACAAAGATATCATGGCAAAACAGGCTTGCACCGAGTGATGTGAAGATTGGAAAATAAATGTACATCTTCACTGTTCAGTAGGTAAATCCTGATGACTGACGACGCTCAACAGCAAATAAACGATGATGGAGTGTTGGACAAAAAAATTAATGTGGTTACCTCAATTTTAGATGGACATTTACTATATTCACTTCAATTTTTCGTTCCATTTTAAGAATTTTTATTAATCTCAAAGTATCACTTACTTTTTACTTACACATTCCAATCGTGATAATAAATAGAATCGCATGCTTCGTCAAAAGTGTCATTAGAGTTATTATAATTATTTCTACACTAATAGTATGATCTGTAAGAAGCCAGGATTTTTTCATTACCTAAGGATTTTGTGCACATGCAATGTTTGACTTTATTTGTTTTAGTATCCATGTTCGACCTTAATTAAATGTACATGTTATACTACTAATGCTGCGGTTACTACTATATTTAGTTAATACATAGTTCATTATATATAGAGAGAGATTATATATGTATATATATATATAATATATCTATATATATATAGGATATATATATATATAATAGATATTATATCTATCTCTCTCTAATATCTATATCGCTATTCTCTCATCTATATATCTCGATCCTCTATATATCTCTATATCTCTCTATCTATCTACTATCTCTATCATCTATCTCTATCTATAGTATCTCTATATATAACAGCAATTACTACTACTCCTGCTACTACTACTTCTATTACTACGTACTTCTTGACAACAGGTAATAGTATACTCATCATTAAATGTATTATAAGTTTAAGTGTTATAACTAGGATTACATAATACTATTTTTTAATATATCGCTTTTTCAACCGCTTCGTTTTGTTTTTTATCATACAGGTTAAACATAATCATATATATTTAAAGATATATATTTATTGATTGATTGAATTATTTATTTATTTATCTTTTTTCATTTATACTAACATAAAAATGCCTACCTGAGGTATTAGATACATACTTTTTTAATTACTGATTTTACAAGTAATACACCCTATAATATGTTTTGATCCATTATCAATCAAAGCTAGCTAAATAAAATGACCAATCAATCCTAGAAACATTAAAATATGTTTCAAGGAGTCGGAACCTATTGTGATACACTTACAGTACTTCCATGTACATTCTATTAAGAACGCATCACACAAATCATGATTTATGCATAAACTATCAAAGAATCAATATCAATCTATTAACTGTGTAAGCATTCCAGTATTGGATGGGATTGAACAAAATATTCATTCCGTGTCATTGAACATAATAATAGTAATGACAACTCATATTAGAATCTGGAATAAGATATTTAACTTGGAATGCGATTCATTTTGGTGATTAGCTATACACATAATCATCTCATGTTTGTAATAAATGTGTGTAATGGATTAGCTCAAAAGTTTGTAAACGAAACATTAATATAAATTACTTTTCCTGTTATCTTCAGTAATAAATAATATTCAGGCACGGGAAAATTTTTCACGATGTAGTTTTTATTCCGTACTTAATGATTACCGAAATATTTACAAACTATCTTCGCATTTCGAATAGTATTGCTGACATAAATGTTAACGATCAATACTCCAGTTTGATAATTGCCTATTGCTTGCATATCATTACGAGAAGTTAATCATTTTACATTTTAGATGATCTTGCGGAGTTGCGATGATTGTCATACGAAACTATATCTTGCGAAACATGTCTGATTATATACGATTGTGTGTATAACATGTAATTTACTATGTTAAAGTTAATATCTCGACTTTGTAGTACTGGTTATATGTTTTAGATTGCGGTAAATTTACTAGCGATGACCCAATCTCCGATTATGCACAAATAACATGGCATAGTGGAACCCTCTTTGGAGATGTCACTACTGTAAATTGCAATGACGGGTACAGAATCGTGGGACCCCACGTGAATAAACATGTATCAGAGAATATAACGTGTGGTTCCGATGGCCGTTGGAGAAACATGTCTGGCTGCGAACTAAAAGGTACACTGATCCTATAAGTATATAACAATGCATCCGTACACAACCGTTTTTGTCGTAAAATAACAGAACATCGTGAAAAAACTAGTTTCAGATTTTCTGAAACCTAACTAAAAACATTATATAGGTTGCATTTGTTTCTATCAAGTAATTGGATCCAAGTATTCAGAATCTCCCAGATTGATATATAGCAAATATAATACATATAATTACAAAAACATAATAGCAATATATCGAGATAGAAAACAACACTTAAAACAAACGATTCTTCGTTGCATTCTTCTTGAATGCGCAATATTTTCGCCTTTACTTTGGATTCATTTTTTGTTTAATACTTGCAAAATATGAGACATTCGTTCATCCATTCCCTACTGATTGCTTTAAATAATCAGGACAACTTTATTGTGATTACCTTAACACATATTCGGCTTAAATAAAGAAATACTAGTGTGCTTCAAATACATATTATCTTTCGATACCGAGCTATACTCAAAATGTTACAGATTGTGGAAAACCTTTTGAACCAGACCATGGCTGGGTAAATATCTCAAATGGAACCGCTGTAGGAAACACGGCTACATTCTTCTGTGATATAGGCTACACTGTTGTCGGAAACAATAAAACAACATGTCTTAACAACAACACCTGGAACCGTCCGACACCAGAGTGCAAAATCAATGGTAAAACAAACACGCATTTATTGATTTTACATAAGCACGCAATATAATAATTAGATAGTAATTGTCAGAAACAATGACAACTTGAAACATTGGAAAGGTTTACATAGCTTATATTACGCAGTGGAGCAAATGATGAAACACATTTTTGTCGAGAATCTCATCATATCAATCCAAGAAAGTAATAAGATAACATAAGACAAACAAGAAAAGGCGCAAAGATTGGTCCTATATTAACAGTAAATCAAATAAGCACACAATTAATTAGTCAAATACATAATTCATATGAAATATTTCCATAAGGCAAACAAATTATGTAATAACTTATAATTAATGCAATGCTGCCTGAAAAGTATAGCAACGAAATTCGTTTGTTCTACTTTTTCTAGATTGTGGGAACCTGACGCAACCGCGACACGGAAATGTGGATACCTCTAACGGAACAACATATCTTTCGGTCGCCGTGTACTCGTGTGACATTGGATACACGCTGCTTGGAAATATATCCCGTCTTTGTTATGCAAACAAGACATGGGGTGATCTACCACCGACATGCATAATTAATAGTATGTGCAATGTGTTATTACATACTTCGACTTAAAGTGCGTATCATTTTTTAAGGGTTTACTTGGATTCATATTACAAATTAATTAGCGATTGCAAATCTCTTCTATATATATTTAGTATGTAAAACGTTAACTATTTTTTCTTTATCATTAACATACATAATAAATGCTTCATTAAATAAGTTTAGCTATTTGGTTCCATCCTCTTTCAAATAATAAATTCGAGCTAATTAGTTATACATCGGCGTTCTTGGCAGATTGTAAAGATCCGAACCCCATCTCAAATGGTAACTACACCCTTTTGAACGGCACAACGACCTATGAGTCGACGGTTCGGTATTCGTGTAACACGGGGTATACACTGCACGGTACCGACATTAGACGTTGCCTTTCCAACAGTAGCTGGACTCCGCTGGATGTCAACTGTACAATTAAAGGTTTAGGTGTACTTCAATAAACGAGCGCGATTGTTGAAGATGTATTACTTTAATTAGTAACAAACTGACGTCACGAGCAGATTATTAAATAAATGTGCGGACCTTTTTAAAACGCAAAAGCTTGTGGTTTTTTTTGCAGTTGTATGTTATTTGGGACGATTTTTGATAAATATGAATGACTTTTACAAAATTATAAAGAAGAAGTCATGTATATTTAATCTCTCCATTTAAAAAAAATACTTTTTCCTTATCCTGTTTCATGTTTATGAGATAGATGCTGTTCATTTGTTTTCGGGTCTTATACATACCTGTCTTTGTTGACAATTTAGCAAGAAATACTTTGCATCTTCCGCATTTTTTTACGTAAATGTTGGGTATAATCTGTAGCACTTTGTTGTATTAACCAGTTAAACACTATTTTTTTTATTTATATGTTTTGATTAAGTGCTGATAATATCGGTTCGATCTGATGTATTTATCTGAAATGAATCCGATCGAGGAAGGTCAACTGATCACAATGCCCACGCTCAGTCTTAGTAAACGGTGAAATATAAAATAAAGCCACAAATAAGCATATACTTAGACAATATCATGATTCAAAGAAACACATAATTTGAATACTTGACTTATTGAATACAATTGAAACTGGTGTTTAGGTCGATCACGCTGTTTTAGATTTAAAATGAGTCATCAAACAAAATCTTATGAACACGGCCCTTACCTCAATGATACCTTTAATGAAAACTAATAACAATACAATAAAGCGCTCTGCTGTTTCATTTTCTGTTCATCAATCCATTAATCTGAATTTAATGTAGACGACAGTATTTTTTTGAAAACATCTGTATCGATGCGAACCATTCTTACAACAAACACGATTTACCCTCTGGTCATATCGATTTATGTAATTGTTATTATAGTTTCAAATTATGCATGAAATACACACAATCCGAAATGTATTTTGGATTCGTTAACTGCTAATAAATTCAACTTGTTTTATTACCTTACTGTTCAAAAACAAAAACAAACGTCAGCATTGGTATCCCGATAATGCCGAGTGTCTAGCTTAAAATGTCTTTCATCACATAAATTACGTCATCTGATATATGTTATAAATTGCAAATTCAGTAGAATGGACATGAAAGTGTGAACCACTGGTTTTGTAAAACACTTTAGTGAACTAACAAAATATCATAATGTGTATTTTATACAATAACATAGAGCTGGGTCGAACGTCTTTTATTGACTCTAGCCGTATAACGCGTCTCGGGGCAAAGGCTCTCAGCGATAATATCGGCAGTGGGCTTGTTATGGACGTCCGGCCAAGATCTGCCGTAGATTACTGCCTATGTCTTTAATATAACTTATAAGAAGTGACTCTGTTCATTTCTTAATGTTGTAAACTTTATATTAGCCCCTTGAATTTCAGATTGTTTTGATAAAGTTTTGCCCGAATTCGCGAATGTAACTTTCTGGAACGGAACAGTGTACGTGTCCATAGCAACTGTACAATGTAAAGAGGGATACAGAATAATCGGTCGTAACGATAACTGGTTAACAGCGGAAAACATAAAGTGCACTGCCTACGGCAACTGGTCTGAATATGCTGGTTGTGAAAAGAAAGGTATTGATGCATGACTATATACCTTTGTATTCATTGATTGCTTTAAAATAATGCTTTTTCGTAAATGCTTGCAAAAAAAGGCTAGTTCACGCATATACTCATATATAGAACGGTATTTTAAATGTCAGAACACAATAGTTCATTTATTTATTTTCAAACGATAAACGATGTTGATATTGTGAACCAGTGTTATTGACGATAAGCTGCATATGTTTTAGTCAAAATATATTACTTGCTTATGGAATTTAGGGTGGAGGCTTCGTATATAGTTTACTCGTGACGAATATACGTATTTTCGTTCAGGTATTTTGTTATTGTTAATTTTTTAATATTTCGTATGAATGTGTGCGAGCTATACATGACTATCACGTTCTATTATAGACTGTGGTAAAAATGAATCATACGATAACGCTTCTGTGCTCTGGACAAATGAGACACGGTTTGAGTCTTCGGTAATTGTTCAGTGCGCTGAAGGATATCGAATAAACGGTACTCATGACAATAACGTAACAAATGAAAATATAAAATGCCAGGCGGATGGTCATTGGTCGACATCACTAGGATGTATCAAAAAAGGTAATGATGGTCAAATAATTATTACCAAGATAATTTATAATATATATAGTGTATAATAATTGTATTTTAAATATGTAATAATAAGAATACTTAGCATTATTTTAATTATTATTATTATTATTATCATGATTATGATTATATTTATTATTATTATTATTATTATTATTATCATTATTATCATTATTATTATTATTATTATTATTTGTATTATTATTATTATTATTATTATTATTATTATTATTATAATTATTATTATTATTATTATTATTATTATTATTATTATTAATATTATTATTATCATTATTATTATTATTATTATTATTATTATTATTATTATTATTATTATTATTATCAGTATTATTAGTATGCGTATTCGATATAGTTAATCCAGTTTGTGTGTATATGTCTCTTAGAATGTCCAATAAATATCGAAGTCAATCACGGTAATGTGACATATTATGGGCAACTGTACCGTGACATTGCCTCTATAAGATGCTCCCCGGGCTATAAAATTAACGGCACGGAAGGCAACAACATCGTCAATCAAACTGTGAAGTGTCAATCTACGGGGAGATGGCAACTTCCAAGTGGTTGTGTACAAAAAGGTATGTTTGTCAAAATAACTAACGTTTAATACGTATCACTCACATTTTAAACACTATATCAATGGTTTTCATCATGTAACATACTCTTAAAGTTACCTTTTTTTAATTCTTACATATACAACCCAACTCCGCATCAACATCAGTATAATATGAATGCAGGGTTTTGTTTTGAAAGTAATATTCTTAATAATCAAGCACAAACCATTAGATTAACTTTCATATTTTACAATGACCATTCCGTAAAAAAGTTACCCTTTGTAACTCGTATAAATAATAGACACGGTTTGCAATTCGCTAAGAGCTATTTAAGGTCGTTGCAGAAGTAAAAAATTATATAATAAAAAAGTGTACATTTTCAGATTGTTTAGACAAAGAACAACCCGCGAATGCGAGTGTTAATTACTTGAACGGTACTCTTTACGAATCAATAGCAGTCAGCACATGTCGGGAGGGTTACCGTATCAAAGGAAGAAACACAAATGCCAATATATCGGAGGAAATACGGTGTCTGGATACGGGATTATGGTCTCATTCATTAGGATGTGAACGAAAAGGTGCTTAAACATATGATGTATTGGAAACAATGCTGTTCCATTGTGTGTTACTTTTGTCAAAATAAAACTTAAAATGCAATGCAATTAACAGTTATTAAATATAAATATCCACACGGCTGCCTTGGCTGTTATGTCAGTTGTATATACTGTTGTTTATGTTTTCATGTGTTTTGTCTTGTTTCTAAATGTATTGCTATTGATCTGCTTAAGTACAGGAATTCTAAGTGATGTGTTTATTGATCTATTATTAATATAACTGTAATTTTACTTTGTTTTATATTTGAAATTGTATCACAAATTAATCAAGCATAGGCAGTCAATTTTGAGTAAATGCGTTTTGCCCTGAATGCGTTTGTAATTATTTTTATTTATAAAAATCTGCATGGTAACATTAGCGTTACTTAGAATTTTGAAATTCCCTAAAATAAACCAAGGGCAGAATCGTCTTTATAACAAATATCCGTTACATAGTTATTATGTGTATACTTCTGTTATTGTATAGACTGCGGATCAGCTGTAACCGTAAACAACGCCCATGTTGGTCTCCAACCATCTGGTAATACTTTATACGAGGCCAATGTCACTGTTACATGCCTTACCGGGTATCGGCTCTACGGACTTCATTACAATCATCAAGTTGATGAACAAATCCAGTGTCTCTCAAACGGATCTTGGCAACTTTCATTCGGCTGTGAACGGAAAGGTCAAACAATTTGAAACAACCACTTTGAAACGCGCTTACAATTTGTTCCGTATAAACATGCGTTTTATGTACATTTGTGAGTAGGTATAGTAAAAGAAATACAAATGTATGGTTTTATAAGGCAACTCTGTAATCGTATTGTCACTGTTTAAGTTCTTAGTTATATTATGTAATACCGTCAAACGTTGAGAATGATTTAAAATTACAAAAAAATACAAAAAAATGCATTACAGATTATTGATTAGTAAGTTACAGATTCATGTATAAGTAAAAACTTGCTTTGGATTACCAGTATGCATTTCTTTTAATTCTTAGAATCATGTGTTATCATATTTTATGTTTAAATGTGTACTGTTATATAAGAATAACTTTATTATAAAAGATTGTGGAAATGATTTGAACCCAAGAAATGCCAACGTGACGTTTCCGAATGGGACAACGTATCAGTCAACTGCCAACGTGCAATGTATTGACGGTTACCGTCTACAAGGCCAAAACGACAACAATAAAACGGTCGAACACATTCAGTGTACTGATGGCGGCTATTGGGACGTGTCGCATGGGTGCGAAAGAAAAGGTATCACGAAGCGAAACAACACTACTACGATCTCAAATAGATGTTAACGTGTTACACTTTATAGAAAACAGGTTCACGCCGAACAACCTTTAGTTCACTGTTATTGTTTGTTGTTTTACTTGTTCATATTAATATACCTAATTAAATTACGTTTGTTAATTTGCCATGTATAAATATCCAAGATTTAAACTGATTATTAAATTAAAATTCGGTGCGTGTTTTTGATTGTAATTATCATAAGATAAGACTTATTTCACTGTTTATGTCGTTAAAGGTCAATGCTTGCACACATAAACATTGTTTTTCCCGAAAGTTATACCTACAAATGTTTTATCTAATAATTCCTCACCGTTCTTTTGATGCTAACTTTAACTTAAGATCCCAAAGCTAAACATGCATTATCCATCAGACTGTGGAAAACCTCATGATATCAGCAACGGAAAAGTTACGCGTGGACCTTGGACATTTGAGAGCACTGTAAACTATACGTGTAACAATGGCTACCACACCGTTGACGTAACCACTCTGAAGTGTAACAGCAGTGGTCTGTGGAATAATAATCCGCCGAACTGCACTGGTAATTGTTTTACAAACAACGCTTGCTGATAATGTATAAGGATACGTTGTATAAATAATATGTGTTGTCGCATTTGGTAATTTTGACATTCATGATTAATAGCCATTTATAATATTCTCGTTTTTTGCAAGATGAATTTTGAGGTTATACGTATTTTATTAGGTAAGCCATTAGTTGTCATCATTCGAAGTTTTATTGAGGGTTTATTTTTTGTAAAAAAAACTAAATGTTTTCTTTCATGTGCACGTGTTTATTAATATAATAATTTAAAAACATGCACATTAAATTTGGTTTAAATAACAAATCTAGCTAATTTACTGTTATATTATTTTTGGAATAATTTTTGCTTTTGACTTGAATTATAATACCATACCACATTCGAATAACTATGTTAGTACATTTAAGAATCACTTCGTTATCGAGTTAAAGTAGAAGTAGCAGTAATACAAGTTAAAATTGGTATTAACTTTTTTGTTCAACATCCTGTACAGTATGACTTGATTTTTACCTATGCACATAGATATAGATGAATGCCAAAAGCGCGATCAAAACGACTGTCACTACTACTCCAACTGCACGAACACTCCGGGAAGCTACACGTGCAAGTGCATCGAGGGTTATGATGACCTAGAAGGGAACAGAGGTCGAAGGTGTGAAGGTGAGATCATTGGACATTTTTTCCGATTTAGCAAAATCATAAAGTCATATTCGACTGACCATTGATATTTATTCTTTGAGAATAAAATTTGGAATATCGTTTTAATTTAAGATCCTTTATTTACTATTAAAAGGTAATACTTCTAAACCGCACATCTTGAACGTACCTAGTATCCAAGTCAAGCAATAAGTCTTGTTATTTTAGAGACAAATACGGCCTTTCAGATAAGAACTAGCAGCACTATGGCATGTTTGGTTATAACTATAAAACAAAATGAACTCTGTCTCGATGACAAAAAGACAAACTAGTACGCGTCTTTCTGAGGCAAATGCTGTTTCCTTTGTGAAGCTTTCTTATCAATAACCGATTGCTATCAATGTGCAATATCCAAAACGCTGGATTATGTTATGTGTATTTCATCAATAAATTACTACAGATCACAACGAATGCGAGGACCCTCCGAATACCCAGTGCAGTTTCTGGCTCAACAAAACGCGCGCATGCGTTAACTTGCAGGGTGGTTATATTTGTATATGCAACAAGGGATGGAACGGTACAAAATGTGATAATGGTATGGGCGAATTGTGTTATTTTTTTACTATCTTATTAGTTTATTTGTAATGCGAACAAAACGTATACATCTGTATCTGTGAAGCGTATGTGAAAACGGGTGAGCTCAATGTTGTAAAATGTTATTGTAACGTGTTGCCATAACAAGACGCTGCACTGTATGCTCGAATGTTATTTCAACTGAATATACGTTATTTTCATTTTAAGGAATCATTTTATTATCACAACACAACTTGACATAGTGTTCAGTACATTTCAAAAACTATTTAATGTCAAAGACTAACTGAGAATCTGTGTCATTTAACATCTATAATTATGTATTTTTTGCAGATATTAATGAATGTTTGGAACCACACCCATGTGGTGAACATGGTCATTGCACAAACCTTTTTGGAAGTTATAACTGCTCATGCCCACCTCAATACCCACAGGGTAACGCTTTCCTTGGCTGTTTCGGTAAGCATCAGTTATCGTTTAAAACATGTTATGAAACTAATTAAAGGGGCCTTTTCACAGATTTTGGCATGTTTTGAAGTTTGTCATTAAATGCTTTATATTGATAAATGTAAACATTGGATACAAAAAGCTCCAGTAAAAAATCAAGATTAAATTAAAAAAAGAACAAAAAAGGTAACCAAAGGCTCGAACCAATGACCCCTGGAGTCCTGGAGTAAAAAGTCTATCACATAGACCAATCGGCCATTCTTCCAAATACAATGCCATATGTATTTTGTAATTTATATAAGCAATCCTCGTAGATTCACAAAATATAAGGACAACAACAGAACTCTCCAAATTATTAATTCGTTTCGCGTTGCAACGCTTTATAATTTTCGGGTTTTTAAATCGTCAAAAGATGCATATAATGGCTATTTTAGAGCATGGTAAATGTTCAGTATTACTGTTTCCTCACAAATATCATAACTTAAACGAAAATTTGCGAATCTGAAACAACTTTTTTCAATTTTGTCAATTTACCCAAACGTGAAAAGGCCCCTTTAATACCTATTTACTCTTCGTCGATAAGTTTTGTTATAGATTAAAACAGTATGATCAATATATGCTGTGCATTTGAACCTCATTGGGCACAAATTTGTATTCAATTGGATACATTTATGTGTATTCTAATTTAAGTTTTTAAAATCCATTGTGTATTCTACTTGCTTATATATGCCTTGTTTGTTTAGTCGCTTTGAGGTTATGTATTTGAAAATGTTAATTGGTCATGAACACAATATATCATTTTAATCGATTATCCGTTCGTGTTGATTCTCATTGTTTTAGAGCCTGTAATCATTTCATTTGAGACCAATGGTACAAGATTCAATGGTGACAACGAAATCTTAGATACATTTCAAATACCCAACAGGTTTCCGTACTTTGGAACATACTACACGTTATTCAGGGTAATGTATCCATTTTATTATAATATTCCAATGGTATGTACGTTACATATTAGACAAATGGAAGCAAAGTCTTACCGATATTAAACAATGTGCAATTACAAGTTTGTCCCTAAATATTGTTCTTTAACTGGTGTCCCGTCCTACCTTTTTTTTAACATCTTGTGTATTCAATAAATGCTAGCATTTAATTTAAATTTATACAATGTAATAGAAGTGTACCGACCCTTTCTGGATGACGCTCGCACATTGTGATTTATCTAAATTGTGCAATGTTTCAAACAATAACGTTGTGTGTTCCAGCCAAGCATGGATGGATTCCTCGCTCTCGACTTCCAGCCACTTTACAATCAATATGGGGGCGAAACTCCCAGCGAATGGACAGCTGCTATTCAGAAGCATATCGTCATTGCTCCGCTATGGACTAACATTGACAGCCGAAATATATCAAATGGTGGTCTTTGGATCAACGTGTTGACTTACAAAGACAAGTCTGACGTGGCAAAAATCCAGGACCTCGTTCGCCATTACACCAACCAGACCGAGTTCAATGTCAGTGTGGCCCTGGTCGCCACGTGGAAACACGTTACTATTCACTCGCCTTACGAACCCGGATATGAACTCGTCAATCATCAGGTTAATTACAAATAGTGTTTTAATCGATATTTTTGAAAATTATGAAATATGTATGACTTACCTGTGCACATCACACCAGTACACCAGTTTCTGCTCGCTTTTTGTTATAACCAATCTATTGAAGTTTTTCGCAATATTCGTCATTTAACACTGGCCATAATCAGACAGAAATTAGTGTAACTTCGTTTAAAACGAAAACACAATAAAACAATTACAAGTACATTTAAGTTAATTACAGTTGATTCGAAGATGCAATTTTAATGTCTTTTTTATTAAAAATATGCATGGTTTATTTTCAGCACATCCACTTCTATTTATATATGAATTTTGCTATTGTATTTACAGAACCTTTCCATGCAAGTCATATTAGTGACAGATGGTATGTACACGTACATTATGTTCAACTACGACAGAGAACAATTCAGCATCAGACCACTACCGGAAGTACCTGTTGCCAGTGGTTACACTCATTTGGACTATTCCGCATCCGTTCTGTCAACAAGAAACAACTTTACAAATCTAAATAAGGAATCAAACGTTTACCCGGGTAATTTATGAGACCACTTCAATTTTTAGAGAATGAATGTTATCATGAAGTGTGTTCATATAGTATCAGATTATTTTAAATAAAGATACAAACAGCTACAACTTTCGGGAACGTGTATAGAGTAATACTAAAGTTTTAAAAAATGATATTAAATCTTCAATATAACCTTTATCTTTTGTAATGAAAACACATACGATTGCGCTTAAGTTATTGACTTAATAGGCTAATGGTTCGGATAGATCTATGATATATAGTAACGTTTGGAAAAGGCCGTCTGGTTTTATTCAATAATTAATTACTCATTAAGTTTGTTATCATCATTTTAAAGTTGCTTGTTTGCGTTATAATTTGATACAAGTGTTTACTCAATGTTGTCTTTTGCATAGCATTCCCGGGCCGATGGCTGTATAACGTTACAACTATAACCGCCTCAATGTGGAATGAGACCAGGTGTTTGCAGTTTGTGAAGGAAAATAACCGCACATTAAAGAGCTGGATAACAGAACAGCTGGTGTATGCATTACCCTGTCCGTGCCAAGAGGTGCTCATGTTGGAGGTATGAAATTCAATCGTGTGTTAGCTTCGATTTGTTTATGAATTCAGCTTCATTCACGAATAAAAAAATTAATATTATTGATTATGTATTAAGTACAATGAACTATATTTACTCAATTAATAGGTTTAAGTGAAGTGTGTTTATATACAGTAACCAATAGACGAGCATTACTAATAGGCCATTTCCTCCTTTGTATGCTATTTTTAAATGAGATCGCCTGTATAAAAGACCTTCTACAACAATATGTTTACCTCATTTTTGCTAAGTGTCATAATATCCATGGACGTCATTTTTTAGTATTTTGTCCATTGAGCTTATAAACATAGACCACGAGACAAATATAAACTGGTGGCCGTTTTCATCCTTTGTATTGTTATATGTTTTAGGATTACACGTTTACTCGGAAAGATGAGATATTACCTGGTATTGGAACCAAGTTCACCCACACCACTTGCTACGAGTCCTGGTTCTTCAGCGCCTACGGGATCAAACAGAGATGCTGCTACATGTGAGTTAGCATGTTTAATTAAAGTAAAATTATATTAGTTATTCATTTGATTCAGGTGACATCCGTTTGTTCATATTGTGTTGTGCGTCTTGTGTTTTAATTGTTCAATCCGTGTTTTTAACTGTTTCTTTGAAAATAACGTGTTTTCAGGTTCAGCAAACTACAGTCTCAGTATCCGGGGGCTGTAGCAGCGGAGTTTGAGAACACCACCATTGCATCACTCCTCCAGGAAGGCTACTACCAGTGCTGCTCTCCTGAGGGCAGCCAGAAATACTGTCACTTGTACCAGCAGATCAATCCGCCTGATGACTGCTCCAGATACACGATCAGCGATGAGATACCACTGGAGGACAAGAAAGACACTCCACAAATTAAAGACGTGTCGGTGGATGTGGAGAAATTAGCAACGAATCCTCGAAATCGGGTCGTGAGAAATGTACAAAGTGATGGTGAGCAGAGAAAATCCATATCAAATGTTGACAGTATTAATAACGTGTCCATGTTTATGACTATGTACAGAAATCTGAAAAAGATGTTTGGGTTCGGATAAAAAAATATGATTTTTCTCGAAGGTAATCATATAACTTGACATGAATTGACGTATTGCATAATTTGTGTGCAGTAGCGTGTAAGTTTGAAGAAATGTATGTGGTGATTTTTTCCAGTCATAAACATTATTGTTTCCATACATATAGAACATGTTGCAGTGTTAGTGTAGTGTGTGTATTGTGTGATGATGATACCAGTATTAACATCGTGTGTTGACATATTAATCAGAAAAGGTTGTAATATATACACATTATTTTCAATTTTAAAACGTCTTCTCCCTTTATTGAATTCAATACTTGGTGCTCGATTGTGCCGCGTATTGTTTCATTTAGTAATAAACTAAAGATCGGGCGAAATGAACACACTAATGTTTATAATGAAGTTTGTAAGTGTAAGGGTATTTATAATTATCTGCCCCTCATTAAGAGCCTGTCACGTACACGTTGTACAAATCGCTCATCAATTGCTGCTTTAGTTCATTTAAGGTTTTATGGTAGAAGATTTACATTCTTAACGGCAAGACTTTCGATGTCATTTGTGTTATCAAGTTGCTTTTAATGCGTTGTATCAAAATAGTTACATTAATCCCTACATGTATACCTTAATTAAATAAACATACTCGTCATATGAAACCTTCTATAATTGTGATTACATAAAACGTACACGTTATTGAACTTAGCAATAAAATATTCATGTATGTTAGAATTCATCATTTTTGTATTATTGATTAAACCGACGTGATTGTTTTACCTTTCTTTTTTCTAAAAATAATAAATCTGCCTCGGCTATTCTCTAGCAATTGACAATTATATTCACGTCAGACAGAGCAACAAAATGGCAATCAGTTGTGCAGCCTGAAAAAGTAACTACCACTGACCTATGAAACTCTTAACATATTATGTCCTCAAATATGTGAAAAATACAACAATAACACCATATCCGACGATTGCACATTTTCATTATAGTAAACTTATATTAATCTAAGCACGCTGACGTACGATTTACAAAAAGAACACTTACTACACAAACCTAAAATATATCCAAAGCAACTTTCGTCATGGCCCATTTAGTACTACGATAACAACATATTTTACAGCGCAAAACTAGCATCAAAATGTCACACCTTTCTGGCAATTCACACCATGGCATACACCAAACGTACATTATCAATGTAATTTGAAGAAAATAAGGAAACAGAGTACTCGATAGGTTATTAATCATAAATTGTTATTCACGAATAGTCGTCTACTTGGATGGAAAATATATGATCATATATGTTTATTGATGCCTAACACAGCTTCTTGACGCCAACAATCTTGATTATATTGATACATATGAAAATTGGAATATTGCGATAAGAAACAAAATGGAAATTATATTTTTAAAAGTAAAGTGTTTCTGCTTGATTTAAGCATGTTTTGAAAAGGACGTATTAAAGATACCTGAGAACGAATACCGAGAGCAGAGAATGAGGCTTAAACAGGGAACATCTCAAATTCGTCTAAGTGTATACAATACACCGAGTTATTTTGACAAGATTAAACTTCTGAAGACTCGTAACGGTTAAGAACGAGACTTTTAAAGAATAATCATTTCGTCGACCAACCAGCTCGGCACAAACTTTAAATGTCAGAGATAGCATCCGTCTCGGATGTTGCCACACTCAATTCTAGCATCTGTAGCTTTGTATTTCAGCAATCAATTATTCTATACATATCCTTTGTTAAAAAATAATATTATTCCGACGTATGACAAAACGGCGACCATTCGCGCCGTTCCATCTCAATGATTATCTACATATGAACTTACCATATCGTAGATGTTGTATCTCAATTAAATACAATCCTTAAGAGGGAAGCTCAGCACCTACTTGTGCCACCTTGCCTTCATGCACTTCGTAAACCAAGCTATACTTGGGAAAATTGCCGTTTAAATTTCATTCTATCCAAAAAATCATCTTGCACTTGTGACAACTGCATTAAGTTACGTTTAAAAGTGACTGATGTTTTACATAACAAATTTGTTTAATATTGTTAATATGTTGAAATTGAAAATGTCCGATTGTGTCTGAGTTTTCCCCGGTGATTTTTAAAAAGCAATATCATTTGTAAGCAAACATGTACAATACGTATTTATTTTATATTGAAAAATGCAGAAATGCAACCGATTGAAATGACAAAAATACACTAACTTTATATAGGACCATATTCAGAAACTGACGTTAATCAGGAGATGGCTGAGAAAGAAACACACGATACGTAAGACACGTCCTACTGAAGCAAAAGAGCATATACATTAAAAACAAGATCAACGCGAACTCCAATGTATATGTATTTTGCTTTCAAAAACAGGCACGAAGATCTCGCGCATTTGCGATGTATACATAGGACGCTAAAGTGTATTTTAATTCTTTCTCATCAGAATTTTAAATAAAGATATTAATATAATTGATTGACCACGGAAATAAAGTTGCGCCAAGACTGTCGCCAATTTCATCTTATTAAATACATTTTATACAGTAAAATTGATAACCAGTACATTGTATTGTAATCTACAGCTGACCTAAAGAAAGTTCAGGACAGGATATTTTACTTGCTTAAACACAGAGAGAAATGCTCGTAAATAAGATCACTGAATACAACTTTAGAATTGGATGTTTGTGTATATTGGTGTATAATTTGACACGGTGTTGTTATACGCATGGTTTGTTTAAGTCAGGAGAGTATATAAGAATGGCGAGCTCGATTCCTATTGGGGGGTGGGGGGCATCGGAAGTCTCTGGTCTTGGGATGCATTGCAACCCATGGCGTATGAACATTATAAATAGAAGATATGGGTAGAATGTGCAGACAGGAACGTTGTCATGTTTTCGGAATGCGTATTACTCGCATTTCTTGTACCCTTGCATGTCATCTAAATCGATATGCATTTCACGTAGGTTTTGCAATACCTCAAACTGTGTCGCAACTAAATGCCATTCTTATTGTGAACCCATCAACTGTTGAAATAAAGACACGCCGAACGTGTAAAATTGACAACCGACGGCTTAACGTTCGGCGATGTCTCCTTAATAATATAATGCTTAAGAAATAAAGACACGCCGAACGTGTAAAATTGACAACCGACGGCTTAACGTTCGGGCGATGTCTCCTTAATAATATAATGCTTAAGTTAAACTTAACGTTGGTCGGATAAGGACATTTAGTTTGCAAGACAATATCAAATAATATAACAATCATAGATACAAAACATCTTTTAGGTAAAGATGCATGTTGCATGTTGGCATTCCTGCGAACGGAAGACAAAAGCGGCTTGTGAATGTGTACATTTATTCTGCAACTTTTTATATCAGAGAAACCTTGATAATATATGTTGCATACATTAAACTCAAAATAGTAAGTTGGCTTTTAGAGATTTTTTAAATGAATATTCATTCAAATGGAACTCACTTTAGTTTATAAAGGTTATGACATACGAAAATACTGTCTGTCGACTGCATTTAATTGGCAATGTTTAAAAGACAGCTCTGCAATCTTAATCAAAACCATGACCAGATCTCGTTACTCAGAGAGTTTGTGGTGAATAGTCTAAGATAAGATAACACGAATCAATTTCACCGATGACAATGTGACAATTGTGTTATGGCGAGTGTCAAGACGACAACGATGTCAGCATTTCTAGTCGCGATATACATAGGGGTTTTCTGTAGCGCATCATCTAATGCAGAGAATAACGGTAATTTTTTAGATCTTACATTTTCCGTAATCAGCTTTTGTCAAAAATATTCTTAAGTAAGTTTACTTATTTAATACATTGAGCCAGTACAAAAACAGTTAAGAATGAACATAAGCATGTCAGTCGCCATGGATATTGGTCTAAACATAATTAGTTTTGGTTTATTTACTATTTTACCTAAAATGAAAGAAACATTAATAATGTAAACGATAAATGCAATTAAAAAGAAGAATATATTTTTCTTGCTATAAAACGCAATCATTGTGACACCGACGAATTGCTTCTTCATGTTGTATTAACGGTGGAATTTATTTTTCAAAAGGATATTTTATAAAAATGTAAATCACTTGCTTTAAACTAAGCTTTCTATTAATGGTAATAATGCAGAACATATTAACATATCTATATTATACGGAATACAGTAATGCCATCGAGGTTACGCATTAAATTCCAGAGGGCGACAATGCGATTGTGCGATAGTACGATGGCGGCAATGCGATAGTACGATGGCGCAAATGCGATAATACGATGACGACAGTATGACAACGCGATAGTACGATGGCGACAATGAGATAGTACGATGGCGACATTGCGACAACGCGATAGTACGATGGCGACAATGCGATAGTTATATCGTAATGTGGCCATCGTATCATCGCATTGTCGCAATCGTACGATCGCATTGTCGCCATCGTACTATCTCGTTGTCGTACTTTCTTCGTCATATTATCGCATTGTCGCCATCGTGCTATCGCGCTGTCGCCATCGTATCGTCGCACTGTCGTCATCGTATTATCGCAATATCGCATTGTCGCATTGTCGCTATCGTACTATCGCACTGTCGCCATCGTATTGTCGCACTGTCGTCATCGTATTATCGCAATATCGCATTTTCGCATTGCCGCCATCGTACTTTCGCACTGTCGCCATCGCATTATCGCACTGTCGCCATCGTATTGTCGCATTGTCGCCATCGGACTATCGCGTTGTCGCATTGTCGCCATCGTATTTTCGCAGTGTCGCCATCGTTTTATCGCTTTGTCGCAATCGTACTATCGAATTGTCGCTATCTTACTATCGCGCTATCGCATTGTCGCTCTCTGGCTTGTATTGTGTAAACAGGATGGCCCTTACGGTATACCGTTATATTAACGTTGTTTAAATCCGAATGAAACCATTTAATTGTGATCCGCATTTTAAGGGTTCTTCATTGTTCCCCGACTCGATAGACGTTTTAAGTGTAAATGTATTTTAAAGAAGCCGAATGTTAATTACAGAAACTCTAAATAAGATAAAATGTTCAACAAAAACTAAAAATACATGATCGTGTATGAGCACATATCAATTGAAATTTACCAAATACGAACGTCACACGATAAAGTACTTTAGTATATCTGTTGTTTCTTAAACTTCTAATAAAAATGCATAGCCTTTACTGTTGAAAGTTTAATTCATGTTAAAATATAATAGTACTGATGGCCGAGATATCAATACAGTCGCTTTTCAATGCATATCTCGATGGAGGTTAACTTTCTTCTGTGTATTTTATTGTTCATGTATTGTATTTTAGGTATAGGCTACTTTAGGTTTGTACGATATTTACCGCTATCAATCAAAGGCATTTAGTGACAAACTTAAGAAAATGCCAATATCTATTAACATTTGTTGTATAATAGTTTTATAAAAGTTAGGGGATACCGCGAGTGCGTCCGAGATTTATAATAATTAAAATCGCGCTAAATGCAGCGTATGCACCGGAGGTACAATTCGACGCTTACGCCTATGAAATACAATTCGTCTTTACTTTCCATATGTGGACAGTTGAGTACGTCATCAAATGGAACACGAATCAAAGATAAGGACATTCCACGTTTCCGAAAGTATTTGTATTGCGTGCAGACATCATTGGGGCAATCATGTTACGTATGTTGATGTGTCTGTTTTCCGGATTAAATTTATCCAACTGCATTGACCTTTTTGGTATGTTGTTTATTTTTCTAACTTAAGTTGATGTATCGTTAAATTATTAATAGTGTAATCAAGACATTGCAGTTTTAAAAAGGTTGTAGTATACGTTTAAATGGAAGAAATGTTTAAAGTACATGGCTTGTTATCATTAACACGTACTATTTTCGTGTTTTCTAAACGTAATTAATTATTGTTCATTCCACAAATGTATGTGAATGATCCGAGGAAAAAACGGAGTAAAACTTCCCAGCATTCGATAAGAATTTATTAAATGTAATTTATTAATTGCATATTTAATACAGGCCAAAAAGCAACAACTGAAAAGGTACGCTAAACAAAAGCTATAACAGTTCAGTTTGCTCTAAAATCCTCAGCGTACCAGGAATTACTTAATTAATTTACACATACAGAAAATGTACAGTGAAACCCCTCTAAACCGGACATCCCCGGGACCGAGAGGAAATTCCGGTTTAGAGAGGATTCCGGTTTAAAGGGGACATTGAATATTTTACTTTCAGAAGGTCAATTACATAGTCTAATTTGGGGAAAAAACACTTTTAGCAAATTGTAATAGTTTATTTACATATAACATTCATTCATACTTCATCACATAATAACAATACATGTCACTTAATCTGTTGTTTCAAAGCACAACATAAATCAAACAGTGCAGCCTAAAAAAACAAACAATGGTATATTTATGCATTTGTTAGTTCCTTTTTTACACTGAAAAACATGTCAAGAACGACCTGTTTTTTAAACATCTACCACGCATAAGAGTCTTCTTCATCGTGTTTATCATAGCCTGAATGGCTTCCTACATAAAAAAACACACTTAAGAACTCTTTGTTTGTTATCAGTTATTATAATCAGTATTATCATCTCTATTGATCGATATGTACATCACAGGACTAGTATATTTAAATTGTTTTGCGATATTTACAGTTTGCAAATTTTTCGACCACCTTTATCAATTTCACGCGTCTTTAATCCGCTATTCACAACTTGTTGACACTAGGTCTGAGGTGCGATAAATCAACCGTGAGAGGTTTAGAGAGGTACAATTACGTATGGAATAACCTAATTTTGATCCAAACAATGACCGGTATTCGGAATTGAGGGGATTCCGGTCTTGAGGAGATATTTTACGCATGGTTTTATAGGAAAAAAATTTGGACCGGACCGGACAATTTGTCCGGTTTAGAGAGGATTCCGGTATATATATATATATATATATATATTGTTCATTTATTACAAGTACATGTTTTGTAAAATAATTCTAATTTTGTATCATGATCTTTAGCAATAATCACGACAATATTGATCTGCATAACATTTGTGATGGGAAATTAAATTTTCAAATAATATCAACAAGTTGCCTAGAATTATCTCAACATGCTATTAAACCATATCATAATGCTCAACGGTATAAGAAACATACGATTTAACATAACAACATTTTTTTTTCATGTAAAGTGGTAAATAAGTAGCAGTGCACGTAAATATAATTTTTTTATACCCGTATATGTTTTTAATAAAATAGTTAATTCAATTAATACATGTATAGTGTTGTTAAAAGTAACATTAAATAGTAATTTTACCACTTTA
The DNA here is from genome assembly GCF_020536995.1 of Dreissena polymorpha. NCBI lineage: Eukaryota > Metazoa > Mollusca > Bivalvia > Myida > Dreissenidae > Dreissena > Dreissena polymorpha. Next base: position 11,941,825 of record NC_068366.1, on the reverse strand, counting down.
AGTTCAACTGAATCGTTTTATATGCCAAGTTCGAGTACATGTTTATTATTTGTTTTAATAATGTGTCTGCTTATAACAGCTGTGTGATAAATGTGTTTTATGTTTGCAAATTTAAATACATATAATAGAGATTAAAAGCGCGATAGTATTGTGCAGCACCCTGCTTATAGTTAATTATATTTGGTGACTTTCTGAAATGTCCACATAAACAAAAATATTTAACAAATGAACATGGCTTCATGCCAATTGGACAAATTAACAATACACTCTAAACTGACATAAAGGTTATCCTAGATCTTACCCTTAACCAACCCCTGAATTATTATAATTATTCGACTGTGCGTTGGATTCGACTAGTAATCAAAGTGTGGGTAATTGTGTGTTTATTTGATCTCTGTTTGTTTGTTTTACAATAACTATCTTTGTTTTATACGTTTTCGCGTATACTATCAAATCGGATAGAAAACTTATAATGTATATCGGTGCCACGTTTTAAATAATATAAAATGAGTATAGTTGTTACCATTAAATTAAAAAAGGTGTATTTTAATCTCATATAGACTGTTTTGCCTTTTCTTTAACAGATTTGAATATTGCTTTAAAAATATAATTCACAAAAGAAATATCATTAACAACGGCAATCGGCGTATATGTATTTTGTTCTACCGCTACTGGCGATAAAAAAAAAATATTGGTAACGTCAGAACTCGCCTTCACGATGTAAACGAACTTAATTACGCATTGATTTTACCAATGGCGCAATCTGTTTTTGACCTCTATACAACTCAACTGAAAAATATTAATGTCTTAGAAATGATAATAGACACACGAAAACATGACTCATGTATATTAAACGACGTATGTTGTTATCAAAATTGTGGTACTCAACCTAAAATATTTGTGCCGCAACCGCTTTGTAAGCGCTGCATCCAATAGACTCAGTTGGATTTCAAGGAAACGATACCACATGTTACCGTAATATTTAGGACCACAGTTTCAATTTCTCCAAATTTCATTTATGTCGATGAAGGATATGGATATTTATTTTATTAACAAATTGTACTATTTTTGTACTAAGTTTTTTTTCATAGGTTGTCTAGACCTCGACAATCATACCAATTGGCAAGCAATCGGACCACACATACAAGAAATCAAGTATGTACGTTCCTCAAACCGCTTTCGAGCCTCTGTGCAATGTGAGCCCGGCTATCAAGGTTTTGTGCTTTTTCAACAGAAATATAGCAATCGTTTTCCAATGGATTGCATAAATGGGTCATGGACGTTTGCTTCACCTTGCATGGAAGTTGGTACGTATTAAAAGAAATATAAACAATACGACATAAAGGTATCATATATGCATATACATCCGACCAACATATTATTTAATCAAACTTAATTTTGTAAAACGTGTTATTTTAATGAAGATGATATCACACTAGTTCATTGTTATACATGAATGTACGGTTATTGATGTTTACTTTGAATGAGTATAAACGACATTTTTAGTTTGCCCAGACATTTCCAACAATGATACATGGAAAACAAACGGGGAAAATATACAACGCATCGAATATTTGCCAAGTTCTTTGTCAACAGTGACTGCACACTGTCTGAATGGATATGAAGCAATTTCTCATAATAGTTCCAATGATCATTTCTCGGTTAAATGCGAGCAAGGTGTTTGGGTGACCGAAGTAGCGGAAGGTGCATGCCAAAAAAAAGGTAACGAACCAAAATACTATATCAGTTGTTTTTTGCATTTACAAATTCGATGATTTGATTTAAGCTACCACGTTGAGCTTACCTATTACAAACACATTTTCAAATGCGTGCATGTATACGGGTACATAAATAAATGTAGATCATAGTAAACAAAACAATTTCGTGTTTTAAACTATTGAAAAGCTTAAGGTCTATAGAACGGTGTTTTAATATATGGTTATAAGTGATTCAAGTGCGATTAAACTTTTCTGTATATGTCGTGCAACTCGACTACCACGATACCTTTTACAATAAATGCAACTGCCACAATACCAAATTTAACTAACACGACTTCCACTTGACTTTCTACAACAAACGCGACTACAACTTGACCTCCTACAACTAACGCGACTACCACTAGACATCCTCCAACTAACACGACTTCCACTTGACATCCTATAACAAACGCCACTACCACTAGACTTTATACAACCAACTCGACTTCCACTAGACATCCTACAACTAACTTGACTACCACTAGACATTCTCAAACTAACTCGACTACCACTAGACATCCTACAACTAACGCGACTATCACTAGACATACTACAGCTAAAGCGACTACCACTAGAATTTCTACAACTAACTTGACTACCACTAGTTATCCTTCAACTAACTTGACTACCACTAGACATCCTACAACTAACTCGACTACCACTAGACATCCTACAACTACTACGACTAACACTATACATCCTACAACTAACTTGACTACCACTAGACATCCTACAACTAACTTGACTACCACTAGACATCCTACAACTAACGCGACGACCACTAGACATCCTACAACTAACGCGACTACCACTAGACATCCTACAACTAACTCGACTACCACTAGACATCCTACAACTACTACGACTACCACTATAATCCTACAACTAACTTGACTACCACTAGATATTCTACAACTAACTTGACTACCACTAGACATCCTACAACTAACGCGACTACCACAAGACATCCTACAACTAACTCGACTACCACAAGACATCCTACAACTAACGCGACGACCACTAGACATCCTACAACTAACTCGACTACCACTAGACATCCTACAACTAACGCGACTACCACTAGACATCCTACAACTAATGCGACTACCACTAGACATCATCCAACTAACGAGACTACCTCTAGACATCCTCCAACTAACGCGACTTTCACTTGACATCCAACAACAAACGCCATTTCCACTAGTCTTTATACAACTAACGCGACTACCATTAGACATCCTACAACTAACTCGACTACCACTAGACATCCTACAACTAACGCGCCTTCGAATAGACATCCTCCAACTAACGCGACTTCCACTTGACATCCTACAACAAACGCCACTACCACTAGACTGTATACAACTAACGCGACTACCACTAGACTTTCTACAACTAACTTGACTAGCAATAGTCATCCTACATCTAAAGCGATTTCCACTTGACAACCTACAACTAACTCGACTTCCACTAGACATCCTACAACTAACATGACTACCACTAGACATCATACATCTAACACGACTACCAGTAGACATCCTACAACTAATGCGACTACCAGTAGACATCCTACAACTAACGCGACTACCACTAGACATCCTACAACTAACGCGACTACCACTAGACATCCTACAACTAACGCGACTACCACTAGACATCCTACAACTAACGCGACTACCACTGGACATCCTACAACTAACGCGACTACCACTAGACATCCTACAACTAACGCGACTACCACTAGACATCCTACAACTAATTCGACTACCACAAGACATCCTACAACTAACGCGCCTTCGAATAGACATCCTCTAACTAACGCGACTTCCACTTGACATCCTACAACTAACTCGACTTCCACTAGACATCCTACAACTAACATGACTACCACTAGACATCATACATCTAACACGACTACCAGTAGACATCCTACAACTAATGCGACTACCACTAGACATCCCACAACTAACGCGACTACCACTAGACATCCTACAACTAACGCGACTACCACTGGACATCCTACAACTAACGCGACTACCACTAGACATCCTACAACTAACTCGACTACCACTAGACATCATACAACTAACTCGACTACCACTACACATCCTACAACTAACGCGACTACCACTAAACATCCTACAACTAACGCGACTACCACTAGACATCCTACAACAAAAGCGACTACCACTAGACATCCTACAACTAACTCGACTACCACTAGACATCCTACAACTAACGCGACTACCACAATACATCCTACAACTAACGCGACTACTACTAGACGTCTTACAACTAACGCGACTACCACTAGACTTCCTACAGCTAACGCGACTACCACTAGACTTCCTACAGCTAAAATGACTAACACTAGACATACTACAGCTAAAGCGACTACCACTACGTTCCAATCTATTGGACGGTGCTCCTGTAACACGGGATTAACTTTTACTGGACGAAATAACAACATTGAATGTCTCGCGAACGGATCATGAAGAGTTCCCGAAAGCAACTGCACTATAAAAAGTAATATTATTATATTTAAACCGGTCAATGACAAAATCTGCATAAGTGACATCATGAGAGGCATGAACAAAATCTGTCGTTGGCGTAATGTTTTTGTGAATAATTCAAATGAATTATGTTGTCAAACCAACGGGAATACTATGAAACAAAATACAAGCAGCTGTTTAAAAGTTAATGCGAAAATTTCGCAAGTATAGCATGTATAAACACAAGTGATATTAGTGTCATTAAGACAGCGTTTGTCGTGGAACGGCCTTTTTCTCCTTTTTTTGGTTTCAATTCAAGCACTCATTTATTGAACATCATAGTACTACCTTAAAACAAATACACATTTTCCCTGAATAGTATATATTTAGATAGGCATGGCTTTTCTCCAGATTAAGTAAAAATGACTCATGCCATTTTACGTAGTGATAAATCTGGATGAATTATGGAACTTTCATATACTCCAGGGGTGCAAATAAACTGGACAAAAGGCGAGCGTGGGGTTGTTTTAAAAAAATCAGTATATTATTTTTAAAGCATGGAAAGCATTCCTACAAATTTGCATGTAGTTCAGTGAAATGATGCTGATTAAAAAAATTATACATTAGATAATATTTGGAAAAGTGCCCACTACGGGTGCGCTACCTTAATAAATTTAAATTGTTAATATGTTAAGTTATGTTCTGAAACAAAAACATCATTGTCTTATCAAGTCAGTGACTTATCACCAGTCCTTATTAATACACACACACATGACAAAATTAAATTCAAAATAAGCATACTTGCAAATGCCTTATGTTATATAATCACCTAGAACCAGTCAATTCACAGTATCGTGTAGTTGTACCGATTTACCGGTACTCGAATTGTTCATTAAGCACAATAATATATTGTATACTTTCGTGTGCAAAAAAAGATTTATCCAACAACATCGCAATTTAAAATGAGCATCAATTGCTATATAATTGCGATATCGTACTGGTGATGGTTTGTATTTCAGAACTAAACTCTCGACTTGAAATGAATAACGTGTCTTTATTTCTTCTTTTATACTTTTGTTTCAACAGATTGTGGACCTCCTCTTGACTGGGCACACGGCACATGCATTGCGACCAACACAACGTACCAATCTATTGGACTGTGCTCCTGTAACACTGGATACACTTTTACTGGACGAAATAACAGCATTGAATGTCTTGCGAACGGATCATGGAGAGTTCCCGATGGCAACTGCACTATTAAAAGTAATATTAGTATATTTGAACCGGTCAATGACAAAATCTGCATAAGTAACATCATGAGAGGCATGGGCAAAATCCGTCGTTGGCGTAATGTTTTTGTGAATAATTCAAACGAATGGTGTTGTCAAACCAACGGGAATACTACGAAACAAAATAAAAGCATCTTTTAAAAAGTCAATGCGAACAATAAACAATTACAGCACGTATAAACACAAGTGATATTAGTGTCATTAAGACAGCGTTTGGCGTGGGACGGCCTTTTTCTCCTTTTAGGTGTTCAATTCAAGTACTCATTTATTAAACATCATAGTACTGCCTTTAAAGAAATACTCAATTCCCTGAATAGTATATATTTTGGTAGGTATGGCTTTTCTCCAGATTAGGTAAAAATGAGTCAAAGCATATTACGTAGTTATCTTAGCAAAGTAAGTCCATATGTCCGAGTAATGTTTCCATGCGCGACTTTTTGTAAATTGCTGAAGTAGACGATTTTACATTTTGCGCTTATGTTCAGTATTGTGTTTTAAGATTGTGGCAATCCACTAGCTGATCCATATCGCCACGACGACACATCAAACGGCACAGTTTTTTTGTCAACGGTAACATTTTGGTGTAACGAAGGCTATGAATTGGTGGGAGCAAACACATCTGTATGTACGGAATTGTCTAAATGGCGACCAGATGTTCCAAATTGCAAAATAAAAGGTGACAATTTACATATCATATAGTGTACTCAGTACATGTAACACGCTATTTACTGCTTTTATAATATTAGCTAAAGGAATATGTCTATATTCATCATTTCTATTTGATGAAAAGACAACGATTTTAAGTTTGCGAAAGAAATTTATCATTTGATTGAATGCAAATTTCTGTATTGTCTCACCTCAGAATGGATGGCTTCTCATATTATAAGTCAGCATGTTAATGCCGACGATTGTGCGACAGCGTTTGATTCTGACTATATAGTACATTTAACAAGGTAAACGTGAAGGCAATTGTAATTTGCGACAGTGCGAGAATGATCTGGGCATCTGTAACATTGCCTTTTGGGCTTGTTTAAGCACACTCATTTTGATTATTGTCTTGATGATAGAATATTTTGCACATATATAATTAATGTATTAATGTAATGAAAAGGTAAACATACCATTGTTATTGGGTATCTAAGTCATCTGCTTGAGACCAATGATCAAAGTAAAGCACATCTGAACATAACGCAAACTCGCTATAAACAAACATAGACATGCTTATTTTTAATCACAACCTTGAACCAGTAAATTCATATTAAAGTAGGTTTGTGTCAATTTATGGGTACGTGAAGGTTAAGTTTGTTTAGTTTTAGATATGATACGTATGAGTGCAAAGCGCGCTTTCTCAAATGGAATTGCAATTCAAAATGAACATGATTGAGGTTTCGATATTGTTTGGTGGATTATTTTTCATTTCTTAAACAAAATCAAGGTTGAAAATAAAACAAGTCTCTATATTACTTTTAGTATACTTTTGTTTCAACAGATTGTGGACATCCTCCTGATTTAGCATACGGCACATGCATTGCTATCAACACTACATTCAAATCTATTGTGCTGTGCTCCTGTAACACTGGATACACTTTTACTGGACGAAATAGCGGCATTGAATGTCTCGCGAACGGATCATGGAGAGGTCCCGATGGTAGCTGCACTATAAAAAGTAATATTATCATATTTGAACCGTTCCATAACAAACCCTGCATACGTGACATCATTGGTGAAATGAATATAATTCGTCGTTGTCGTTATATTTTTGTGAATAATTGGAATAAGATTGTATGCCAATCTTTCCGTGTATCCACATACTAGAATACATGGATTCGGTAGTTATTTACTGCCCGATTATCGCCGAAAGTGTGACGGTTTTTTATTCTGACTTGATCTGACCAAAATTAAAGTAATGCAAATGAAAATGTGTTGTTATTTGCGACGTTACGCTAATGTTCTGGGTTGTGAGTTGTGGGAAAAACTTAAAAATATAAACAGGCACACTTACGTGTAATTGATGTATTAAACTAACTCTAATTAAAGTTTGTATTTTTACCTTGTCGTCCATTTAAGTTCAACGCTGTTTTAGTTATCGGTTCACACGAACTGCATAATAAAGCAATATATGCGTATGCATGTGATAAAACACAGATCCACTAACATATAAATGAAACCATGTTTGTCTTATTCTATTTTCGTAGGTCAATATTGTCATAAGAAACTCGTTTACGCGACATACATCCACTTTGTAGATATACGTTGTTTGTATTTAATGCAATGCATAGTAAATTATCAATCAATAATCCCTTTTAACTGCAAGATGTCCGTCGTTAATCGATTGTAATTTGTCATTTTTGCCGAGTCATAATTCTTTGCTATATTGTCGGCCATCTTGTTGAAATTATGCAAGTGGCAGGTGCGCATAGCAATCCGCATAATTAGCGATTCACATTTTGTTTAATTAGTATGGGGTTGAACACTTATTTCAATAATTACTTATGCGAAAGACCATTACGATACATACAGAGCTTGTTTTATTTTAAAGTAAATTAATCTTAGAAATACATGTTTTGATTTTACTGTTTCATGCATGAAATGCATAATTTCAACGAGAATTTCACAATGCTTTCATCAGACGTCTCCTAAATAAGTGTTTCGATATTGATAGCGGGTTATTCACGCATGGCTAAATCAACACCGCACGCACCTTCGCTGCATTTGGGACAAACTCTGATACTATTCACCTAAGAAGTTTAGTCACGTGGCAATTAAGATGCTATAAATAAGGGCATATGACATCTTAAGCCTTTGAAAAGGGAAAAGTGGCGTTGCATATATAGCTATTCTTCAAAAGAAATTGACATCCTTCAATTTTATATCTTGTGAGACAATAATTGAACATTCAAAAGCTTATTAAGGGAAAATGTCTTATGTCATATAATGAAGTCATCTTAACCAAGTTAACTTTGTCTGATCAATATTTTCATCCGCGACATTTGTACATTTCTGCAGTAGATGATTTTACATTTCAGCTTATGTTCAATATTATTTTCAGACTGTGGCAATCCATTACCTGAATCGAATCGCCGTGATGACATTTCAAACGGCACAGTTTATTTGTCAACGGTAATTTTTTCGTGTAACGATGGCTACGAGCTTGTTGGAGAAAACACATCCCTCTGTACGGATTTGTCCAAATGGCAACCAGAAGTTCCTCGTTGCAAAATAAAAGGTGACAATATACATTTTAAACGCTCCACAATATACAATTGACACGCCACCTACAGCAAGTAATAACATTGATTACAGAAATATGTTTCTATTTTTATATTTGAAACGTCTCATATCAAAACCTACGTGATATCATTGCTAACATGAATATAATTCGTCCCTGGCATTATATTTTGGTGAATAATTGGAATAAGATTGTATGCCAATCTTTCCGTGTATCCACATACTAGAATAAATGGAGATGATATTTATTTACTGCCCGATTAGCGCCGAAAGGGTGACTTTTTTTTCTGAATTGATCTGACCAAAATAAAAATAATTCAAATGAACATTTGTTGTCCCTTTCGACGTTGCGCTAATGTTCTGGGAATCGTTAACGATTGTTTTATATGATTATTTGAACACATTTATTTAGATATATGTCTTAAGGTAACGCACCCGTAATGATTTCCCGCGATTTATTTTACGATCATTGCCGATCTTCAATGTTCGGTTATTTCCGAGAGATGAATTATATTTTTTTCAAACTTCGAATTTGATATATGTTTACGTAATTCCTTTATAAAACAGTGTTTTTACTAAAAATATTGACTTTGATCCAAATATCATCTAAAGAAATACGATTTCGCGATTCCTTTACATATAACAGTCTTTTTAACTGTTCACTTGTTTATCTCTAATTTAATCCTTTACTTATACGAAGCTGTCATGACCGAGTGGTTAAGGCGATAAACTTGAAATATTTTGGGATCTTTTCGCGCAGGTTCGAATCCTGCCAACCGCGAATACTTTTTGCGGCGCGTTTTTTTTTTCTAACGTAATTTGATTAAATATAGCATATAAGCTATGTTTATTGTTAAATGTGTTGCAGTTTTTATGCACATTTTTTGAATTTTTAAAAATAAAACAACGTTATGGCTAAATTGGGTGATTTACTGCTGAAAATACGAATAATGCATGTTGCTTTTTTATTTTTATTTCAAAAAGTAAACGGTAAATCTCTCTATTTCTTGGTATTTTTGCTGTATATAGTGTATCTATAAAAACTTAATTCAAAATATTACTAAAATGATACTATTTTGAATTTTATGACACTTTGTTTTAACCAACCCAATTTCTACTTGGCTGAAACCACTTACATTTCATGGCGCTCTTCCGTAGATAACACGTTATAAAAATTGAAAGTCTGTAAATGAATACTTATTTCATACTGTTTAAACTTTAAACACCTTTACGGCATCTGTACACACCAACTGCATGACCACATTTGGAAATCTGGATGAATTATGGAACTTTCATATACTCCAGAGGTGCAAATAAACTGGACAAAAGCCGAGCGTGGGGTTGTTTTTAAAAAAATCAGTACTTTTTTTTAAGCATGGAAAGCCTACCTAAAATTTGCATGTAGTTCAGTGTAATGATGCTGATTAAGAAAAGCATACATTAGATAATATTTGGAAAAGTGCCCATTACGGGTGCGCTACCTTAATAAATGTAAATTGTTAATATGTTAAGTTATGTTTTGAAAAAACTAAAAACAACACAATCATTGTCTTATCAAGTCACTGACTTATCACCAGTCCTTATTAATACACACAACAGGACCATATTAAATTCAAAATAAACATACTTGCAAATGCCTTATGTTATATCATCACCTAGAACCAGTCAATTCACAGTATCGTGTAGTTGTACCGATTTACGGGTACTTGAATTGTTTATCAAGCACAATAATATATTTTATACTTTCGTGTGCAAAAAAAGATTTATCCAACAACATCGCAATTCAAAATGAGCATACATTGGTTTATAATTGCGATATCGTACTGGTGATGTTTTTTATTTCAGAACTAAACTCTCGACTGGAAATGAAAAACGTGTCTTTATTTCTTATTTATACTTTTGTTTCAACAGATTGTGGACCTCCTCTTGACTGGGCACACGGCACATGCATTGCGACCAACACAACATACAAATCTATTGGACTGTGCTCCTGTAACACTGGATACACTTTTACTGGACGAAATAACAGTATTGAATGTCTTGTGAACGGATCATGGAGAGTTCCCGATGTCAACTGCACTATAAAAAGTAATATTAGTACATTTGAACCGGTCAATGACAAAATATGCATATGTGACATCATGAGAGGCATGGACAAAATCCGTCGTTGGCGTAATGTTTTTGTGAAAAATTCAAACGAACTGAGTTGTCAAACCAACGGGAATACTATGAAACAAAATAAAAGCTTCTGTTAAAAAGTCAATGCGAAAAATAAACAATTACAGCACGTATAAAAACAAATGATGTTAGTGTAATTAAGACAGCGGTTTGCGTGGAACGGCCTTTTTCTCCTTTTAGGGTTTTAATTTAAGCACTCATTTTTTAAACATCATAGTACTGCCTTAAAAGAAATACTCAATTTCCCTGAATAGTATATATTTTGATAGGTATGGCTTTTCTCCAGATTAGGTAAAAATGACTCGAGGCATATTACATAGTTATCTTAGCAAAGTAAGTCCATATGTCCGAGTAATGTTTCCATGCGCGACGTTTGTACATTGCTGTAGTAGACGGTTTTACATTTTGCGCTGATGTTCAGTATTGTGTTTTAAGACTGTGGCAATCCACTAGCTGATCCACATCGCCACGATGACACATCAAACGGCACAGTTTTTTTGTCAACGGTAACATTTTGGTGTAACGAAGGCTATGAATTGGTGGGAGCAAACACATCAGTATGTACGGAATTGTCTAAATGGCGACCAGATGTTCCAAATTGCAAAATAAAAGGTGAAAATTTGCATTTCATATACTGTACTCAGTACACGTAACACGCTATTTAATGCTTTTATAATATTAGCTAAAAGAATGGGTCTATATTCATCATTTCTATTTGATGTAAAGACAACGATTTTAAGTTTGCGAAAGAAATTTATCATTTGATTGAATGCAAATTTCGGTATAGTCTCACCTCAGAATGGATGGCTTCTGATATTTTAAGTCAGCATGTTAATGACGCCGAATGTGCGATAGCGTTTGATTCTGACTATATAGTACATTTAACAAGGTAAAATTGAAGGCAATTGTAATTTGCGACAGTGCGAGAATGAGCTGGGCATCTGTAACATTGCCATTTGGGCTTGTTTAAGCACACTCATTTTGATTTTTGTCTTGATGATAGTATATTTTGCACATATATAATTAATGTACTAATGTAATAAAAAGGTAAACATACCATTGTTATTGGGTATCTAAGTCATCTGCTTGAGACAATTATCAAAGTAAAGCACATCTGAACATAACGCAAACTCGCTATAAACAAACATAGACATGCTTATTTTTAATCACAACCTTGAACCAGTAAATTCATATTAAAGTAGGTTTGTGTCAATTTATGGGTACGTGCAAGGTTAAGTTTGTTTAGTTTAAGATATGATACGTATGAGTGCAAAGCGCGCTTTCTCAAATGGAATTGCAATTCAAAATTCAAAACATGATTGATGTTTCGATATTGTTTGGTGGATTATTTTTCATTTCTTAAACAAAATCAAGGTTGAAAATAAAACAAGTCTCTATATTACTTTTAGTATACTTTTGTTTCAACAGATTGTGGACATCCTCCTGATTTAGCATACGGCACATGCATTGCTATCAACACTACATTCAAATCTATTGTACTGTGCTCCTGTAACACTGGATACACTTTTACTGGACAAAATAGCGGCATTGAATGTCTCGCGAACGGATCATGGAGAGGTCCCGATGGTAGTTGCACTATAAAAAGTAATATTATCATATTTGAACCGTTCCATAACAAACCCTGCATACGTGACATCATTGGTGAAATGAATATAATTCGTCGTTGTCGTTATATTTTTGTGAATAATTGGAATAAGATTGTATGCCAATCTTTCCGTGTATCCACATACTAGAATAAATGGATTCAGTGATTAGTTACTGCCTAATTAGCGCCGAAAGTGTGACGTTTGTTTATTCTGACTTGATCTGACCAAAATAAAAGAAATGCAAATACAAATGTGTTGTTATTTGCGACGTAACGATTATGTTCTCTGAATCGTTAACGCTTATTTTATAGGATTGTATGCGCACACTAATTTAGATCTTTGTATTAATAAATGCAAATTGTTCATAGGTTAGGTTAGGTTCTGAAAAATCTAAGAACAGCACAATAATTATCTTCCCAAGTCAGTGACTTATAACCAGTCCTTATTACTACACACAACAGGACCAAAATAAATTCAAAATAAACATATTTGCAAATGCTTTATGTTATATCATCACCTCAAACCAGTCAATTCACAGTATCGTGTAGTTGTGCCGATTTACGGGTACATGAACTGTTTATTTGAGCACAATCATATATTCTACACTTTCGTGTGCAAAAAATGATAAATCCAACAATATCGCAATTCAAAATGAGCATCAATTGCTATATTTTTGCAATAGCGTACTGGCGATTGTTTGTATTTCAGAACAAAGCTCTCGACTGCAAACGAAAAATGTATCCTTATTTCCTCTATTATACTTATGCTTGAACAGATTGTGGACCTCCTCCTTATTGGGCATACGGCACATGCATTACTACCAAGACTACGTACCAATCTACTGGACGGTGCTCCTGTTACACTGGATACACTTTTACTGGACGAAATAACAGCATTGAATGTCTCGCGAACGGATCATGGAGAGTTCCCGATGGCAACTGCACTATAAAAAGTAATGTTATTATATTTGAACCGAATGACAAAATCTGCATAAGTGACATCATGAGAGGCATAAACAAAATCCCTCGTTGGCGTAATGTTTTTGTGAATAATTTAAATGCATTGTGTTGTCAAACCAACGGGAAAACTATGGAACAAAATAAAAGCAGCTGTTAAAAAGTAAATGCGAAAAATACACAATTACAACACGTATAAACTCAAGTGATATTAGTGTAAATAAGACAGCGTTTGTCTTGGGACGCCGTTTTTCCTTTTTGGGTTTTAATTTAAGCACTCATTTTTTAAACATCATAGTAGGACTACTTCCTTAAAAGAAATACACATTTTTCCTGAATATTATTACCTGATAGGTATGGTTATTCTCCAGATTAGGTAAAAACGACTCATGCCATATTAAGTCGTGATTTTAGCCAAGTAACTCAATATGTCCGAGTAATGTTTCCATGCGCGACGTTTTTTACATTGCTGAAGTAGACGATTGTACATTTTGCGCTTATGTTTAATATTGTGTTTTAAGATTGTGGCAATCCACTAGCTGATCCAAATCGCCACGATGACACTTCAAACGGCACAGTTTTTTTGTCAACGGTAACATTTTTGTGTAACGATGGCTATAAATTGGTGGGAGCAAACACATCAGTATGTATCGAATTGTCTAAATGGCGACCAGAAGCTCCAAATTGCAAAATAAAAGGTGACAATTTACATTTCATACACTGGACTAAATAAACATAACACGCTATTTATTGCTCTAACAGGTATAATATGTGCTAAAGGAATATGTCTATATTCACAATTTCTATTTGATGAAAAGACAACGATTTTAAGTTTGCGAAAGAAATTAATCATGTGATTGAATGCCAATATTCTGTATTGTCTCACCTCAGAATGGAAGGATTCTGATATTATTTATCAGCAGGTTAATGCCGCCGAATGTGCGACAGCGTTTAATTCTGACTATATAGTACATTTAATAATGTAAAAGTGAAGGCAATCGTAATTTGCGACAGTGCGATTATGATCTGGGCATCTGTAACATTGCTTTCTGAGCTTGTTTAAGCACACTCAAGTATATTTTTGTCTTGATAATGGTAAATTTTGCACATATTTAATTAATGTACTTATGTAATGTAAAGTTATCAACTTTCAGCACATCTGGACCTAACGCAAACTCGCTATAAACAAACATACACATGCATATTTTTAATCACAGCCTTGAACCAGTAAATTCATATTGAAGTAGGTTTTTATCAATTTATGGGTACTCGCACTGTTTTTTTAGTTTTAGATATGCAAAACACGATTTCCCAAATGGCATTGCAGTTCAAAATGAACTTGATTGATGTTTCGATATTGTTTGGTGGTTTATTAATCATTCTTAATCAAAAAAATCAAGATTGCAAATACATTTGTAAAATACGTCTCTATATTTCATCTATTATTCCTTTTGGATCAACAGATTGTGGACCTCCTCATGATTTAGCATACGGCACATGTATAGCTACCAACACTACGTTCCAATCTATTGGACTGTGCTCTTGTATCACTGGATACACTTTGACTGGACGAAATAGCAGCGTCGAATGTCTCGCGAACGGATCATGGAGTTCCCGATGGCATATGCACTATTCAAAGTAATCTTATTAAATTTGACCCGTTCCATTACACAACATGCATGAATAACATTTTTGTGGCATGAACAAATTGCGTAGTTGGTGTATCCTTTGTGTTTAGCTGTAAATGATGCAAATGAATTATGTTGTCAGAGCAACATCAGAGTGTAGAAACGTAGTAGTATAAATAAACTTTTTAATTCGAAAATCAAAACCATAATAACAACCCGTATACATACAAGTGAAGTAAGTGTCATGAAGCAGCTTTCGCAGTGGAACTCCTTTTTTCTATCAGTTTTCAATTTTAATACTTTTAATGATTACTTACAAAAAACATATATCCCTGTGAATAGTATATATTAAGAAGACAGGAATGGTTTGTTTCCCAATTCTTTTCGAACATGCCTCATGCAATATTATGAATTCAGCTGAATAAAGTTATCTCTTTGTCTGATTATTATTTTCATACGCGATGTTTTATTCATCGCTGCAGTAGACGATTTTACATGTTCCGCTTTAGTTCAAAATCGTTATTTTTAGACTGTGGAAATCCAATCGCTGATCCAAATCGTCATGATGACACTTCCAACGGCACATGTTATTTGTCAACGGTAACATTTTCATGTCACGATGGCTACAAGCTGGTGGGAGCTAACACATCAATCTGTACGGGATTATCTACATGGGGACCAGAAGTTCCAAATTGCAAAATAAAAGGTGACGATATATATTTAAAATACTGGAAGATGTAAACAAAGCATGCTATTAAATGCACGTTATAATTGTGATTTAAACAATACATTTCTATTGACAATTTCGTTTTGAAAAAAAAATTGACTTTCTTTAACAAAATAAGCATGATAGAGTTTGCTAATCTTGCCTCAAAGCCACACATGACAATAAAGGGATTTTTAATTTATTTTTTGAATGTTTTATGGGGTTGTTTAAAACACATATTTTGATCTTTGTTTTTGTCAAGGTAATTTACTGACATGTTTAATTAAACTACAAAAAACGAAAAACATACCATAGTCATCGTGTTTCGAAGTCATTGGTTTTTGACAAGTCATCAACTGTCAAAACTTCGGGAATTCCCAAAGACTAGCAATAAAAACACACACATTAATAATTTGTATCGCCACCTTTAACCAGTCCATTCACACTCGCGTCAGTTTGTATAGATTGATGGGTACTTGAACTGTCATTTAAGCCCAGCTATACCAATTTAATGCTTTGTGAAAAACAAGATTTATCTTATTGTATCGCACTTCAAAAACTCATATCAATTCCTGTATGCTTTTCAAAGCGTGTTGATGCTTATTTGCAATGTATATACAGAACATTAGATTGCAAATGAAACATGTCTGTATATGTCCAATATTATAATTTTGTTTCAACAGATTGTGGACCTCCTCCTGATTTAGCATACGGAACATGTATAGCTACCAGCACTACGTTCCAATCTATTGGACTGTGCTCCTGTAACACTGGATACCATTTTACTGGAAGAAATAGCAGCATTAAATGCATTTCGAACGGATCATGGAGGGGTCTCGACGGAAGCTGCGCTATACAAGGTCACCTTGTTTTAGTTGAACCATTCCTTTACAAAAACCTGCATTAGTAACATGATTGGTGGCATGACGAAAATCCGTTTGAAATGTCATATGCATTATGTTTTCTGAGAAAATCGATGAACATAATATAATAGTATTCATAAACGATTCAATTCGAATGACGTCACAATCATAACACGTATATATACAGGTATTATTTATGTCATTGAGTAACAACAGCAAGCACATGACGTTTAAGATTGTTGATTTATCCGAAAAAAATTTGGCCTAATGGTGGCCTAATTGGTAATATACAGTGGACGATTTTACACATAGTAAGTCAGTTTGACATAGTGCAGTGTCAAAAAGGTTATCACCAAGCGTCTGTTGGTGACATAAAGGAACTTAGGACATAGCGATAGTGGACCGTGTTCTAAATGAATCTATAAGCGAATATGTTCATAAATATGAATTCGTTTGTTACACTTTTCCGACTTTTAAGTACAATTACATCAATAAAAATACAACCGAACAAACACACATTGATTTATTTCCTATTACTTTAAATACGATTTTGTTAATTAAATAAACACATTTCAAAGACGTTTTTAAGTCAAAGTCGAGCGCCTTTGGATTCGCACAAAATACCTGTGCATTTTAGATTCTTTCTATAATGATATATTTTGTAGATATCAATGAATGTTTAGAACCACACCCATGTGGTGAACATGCTCGTTGTGTAAACCTTAAGGGAAGTTATAACTATTCATGTCCGCCTAAATTCTTGTAGGGTAACGCTTTTGTCGAGTGTTTCGGTATGCATAAGTTAATCGTTTGACACATGCTATGACACTTCTTAAAACATATTTAATAACTCCTGAAATACTTATTTATTTTTCTTCGATTTGTTTTGTTCAGACTTTAACTGTAGGTTCAATATATGTTGTGTATAAGCTCGTCATTTGGAACACAATATAATATACTCTAGTAATTTTGTGTGTGTGTATATGTATTATTGTTATTGGTCTAAACAATCATTTTGTGTTCTTCTTGCATATATATACCTGGTTTGTATAGTCGTTTGAGTTACGGTATTTGACCATGTAAATTGGTCGAATCATGAACACAATATGTCACTTCAATCGATTCTGCGTTCATGTTGATTATCATTGTTTTAGAGCCTGTGATCATTTCATTTGAAACGAATGGAACAAGATTCAATGGTGACGACGAAATCTTGGATACATTTCAAATACCCAACAGGTTTCCGTACTTTGGAATATACTACACATTATTCAGGGTAGTTTATCCATTTAATTATACTATTCCTATCGTACTTACGTTACGTATTCAACAAAATGAAACTGAACAGTTAACATATACAACAGTTCTTAATTACAAAATGCTCCATTCAATAGTGTTCTTTAAAGGGACCGTCAACCAAAAACGACGTCAAAAGAATAGTTCTAAAATACCTTTTTTTACAACTATTACTTTATATTGATTAAAATATCACGACTGGTATATTACATTACTTGACAAAGTTGTTAAGTTTTCATATTTTCAGTATATTCGGTAATACAATTGTATTGGTTAACTATAAATAACGCAAGTAGATTAATCATCATCGTCACGTGGTAAACCCATGAATGCAAATTGTGCATGCGTAGTGAATTGTATATATTTTATATATAAACTGATCAATCTACTTGCGTTATTTATTGTGTATATATAGTTATATAATATTTTTTCGATTTCACATCGATTTCACATCGCGAAATTTTATTACCGAATATACTGAAACTATTAAATTTTCAAGTAATGTAATATACTAGTCGTGATATTTTAATCAATATAAACTGATAATTGTAAAAAATACGGTATTTTATAACTTTTCTTTTTTCGTTCCTTTAACTGGTGTCAAATCCTCATTTATTAAAAAATGTTCTAATCCATAAATAATTGTATTTTATATTTTTATAATTTATTTTATTATTGTATTTTATTAAAACAAGTACCATTGAATAGAGGATGCCGACCGATCTAGATGACGCTAGCACATTATGATTAAATTAAATTATAAATATTTCTCATCATAACTTTCGTTACTATACAATTAGCATTTGATCAGTTTTACGCGCTGTCATTTTGTTGTTTCTATGTGTTACAGCCAAGCATGAATGGATTCCTCGCCCTCGACTTCCAGCCACTCTACAATCAAAATGGTGGCGAAACTCCCAGCGAGTGGACAGCTGCAATTCAGAACCATATCGTCATTGCTCCGCTGTGGACTAACATTGACAGCAGAAATATATCTAATGGTGGACTGTGGATCCACGTTTTAACTGAGAGAGACAAGGCTGACGTTTTAAACATCCAGGACCTCGTTCGCCAATACACCAACCAAACAGGGTTCAATGTCAGTGTGGCCCTGGCCGCCACATGGAAGCACGTGACTGTTCACTCGCCGTACGAGCCCGGATATGAACTCATCAATCATCAGGTTAATTACAAAACACTTTGTGATTTATTCTCGCGACATTTATGAATTCTTGTTTGGCTTTAAACTTAGAACATCACAACGTGCAAACCGATTATAATATCAGTACATCAGCTTCTATTTGCGTTATTGTGATACAAATTATGTGAAGTTTGTCATATTTCAACGCCTAAAATTAGAGTACTTTAGTTAAAAACGTCACACACATGAATGCGTTGTAGGTATGTTAAATGTGGTTATTTTTTATTAAAAGATGTATGTTTATTGTTTTCTTATATTGTCAATATTTTTTATTCTCTTTCAGCACATCAATTGTAATGTAGTTTTGATATATGCTCTTTTGTTTACAGAACCTTTCGATGCAGGCCATATTAGTGACAGACGGTATGTACACATACATTATGTTCAACTACGACAGAGAACAGTTCAGCATCAGACCATTACCGGAAGTGCCTGTTGCTAGTGGTTACACTCATTTGGACTATTCCGCATCCGTTCTGTCTACAAGAAACAACTTTACACATCTAAATAAGGGTTCCAACGTTAACCCAGGTAATTAATTTGACCGCTTTCATTTTTGGGGTGTGCAAGCCATCATCAAGTGTATTCGGATAGTAATCTTAGTATATTAAATAATAATACAAACAGATACAAACTTTCAAAAACGTGTAAAGAGTTTATATTGTCGTCATTTGTTTTGCATTAAAATTAATATACAGTTTGTAAGTTTAAATCAACACAAATAAAACTGCAATTTTAAAATTGAAAAAGTGAACTTGATGTATCATTTGATATTTGCAATCAAAATTTATTTAATTGCAAATGCGTTATTTATATCATAGTGTTTGGTGTCGTTTTCATCTACGCTGATATGGAATTTAGTTTTGAAAATGCTATCGGGTTGTATTGTATTGGATATTCATTTATTCTGCTGCTTGATCGTCTATTTTAAAATATGTGTTTTAGAATAATTATCTTATATTTGTGTTTACTTTATGCTGTCTCGTTCATAGCATTCCCCGGCCGATGGCTTTACAACGTTACAACTATAACCGGATCCATGTGGAACGAGACCAGATGTTTGCAGTTCGTGAAGGAAAATAACAGTACATTAAAGAGCTGAATTACAGAACAGCTTGTGTACGCAGTGCCCTGCCCCTGTCAATTGGTGCTTATGTTAGAGGTATGAGATGATATCATGTATTAGCTTAAATTAGTTTATGAAGACTACTACATTAAGACATACTAACATTTAAGCTATAAATGTTATTTTTTTAATAATAAATATACCCATTTGACTGAATTAATAAGTACACGTTAACTGCGTTTAAATAAAAAGAATAACATAACCAATAGGCACTTTCTTTATTTCTATGTTATTTGAAAATGAATTCGCCTCTTTTCAAAACCTACTTCAAATATATGTTTTACAATTGTTTTTAAGTGTTATATATTTTATATTACTTCATTCTTTTTACATCCGTTGGGCTTTTTAAACATTAACCGATAGACAAATATTTTCATGATGCCGTATGCAACCTTCCCATGGTATTCTGTTTTAGGATTACGAGTTTACTCAGAAAGATGAGATATTGCCGGATATAGGAACCAAGTTCACCCACACTACATGCTACCAGTCTTGGTTTTTCAGCGCCTATGGTATCAAACAAAGATGCTGCTACATGTAAGTTAGCATATTTGATTTAAGTATAATTATATGTGGAACCTGTGATTCATTCAACGTTATGCATGTTAGGCGTTAAAGTAGTTTACAAGTGATCGAATAACTTAACTTATGTGTGTCTGTTCGTGCGTGTGTGTGAGCGTGTGTGATATCTATTTCTGCCAACCGTTACTTTAACAATACAACGTTTTCAGGTTCAGCAGACTTCAGTCTCAGTATCCGGGGGCTGTAGCAGCGGAGTTTGAGAACACCACCATTGCATCACTCCTCCAGGAAGGCTACTACCAGTGCTGCTCTCCTGAAGGCAGCCAGAAATACTGTGACTTGTACCAGTCAATCAATCCACCTGATGACTGCTCACGATACACGATCAGCGATGAGGTACCTTTAGGAGACAGGAGAGACAGTCCACAGATTAAAGACGTGTCGGTGGATGTGGAAAAATTAGCCGCGAATCCTCGATCGGTTCTTGAGAAATGTACACAGTAAAGAGGATCAGATTTAAGCTGAGTCAGATGTTGACAGTTTTCATGACGAGTCAATGTTTGAATGTATGTACAGGAAAATGTAGAATATATTTGGGTTCAGGTAGAAATCAATATTTCTCCGGTAATCATATACATTGACTTCAGGTGACAATTTAACGTTTTGAATTGTGTGTGTGTTGTTGCGAAGTCGTGTTATGTAATGTATAGCATTTGTTCCTTCCTATCGTGCACATAATAGTTATATGCATATAGCAGATGATGATTGATAATTGTAGTGCGTGTATTTGAATGATCATGAGATACAAAATAGGAATATACTGAGTTTAAATCTTCATATGAAAAATAAGTTATATAAAAATATCTTCAAATTTAAAATTCGATTGCCTTAAGCTCAATTGTAAGTACTTGCAGGCTTTTTTTGAAGTGTGTATTTTGTTTTATTTTCTTTCATCTGTAAGCTTGCGTTTAATATTGTTTTAGTAGTTTCCGTAAAGGCTATGGTTCTAAATATGCACATAGTATAAACTATTGTTGTTGCTTTCATTGAATGACTCTTTATTTTTTGCACTTAATATATTGATTATGGAGAACATGTGTTTAGTTAGATGTATGTTTCTTTCGTCGTGCATAGACCGATCTTTACAAATGTATACGCATTCATGTCTTGATTTCACGAGTTAAAGCAATATAAACTTATTCAATGAAACAATATAAAATGATTAAGCCCAATGAGAAACATAGAAATAATAATCGCATAAGTCAGCGTGCCAACATCATGTTCTATGCATTGTTTAGTTTAAACCTATTTATTTTAGCAATATTGCATCGAAAGTCTCAGGCTTATTGAAACGCTCTCGAGTTCATTTCCTGGGCCTAGAACCAGTACTTGGTGTCTTCGTGAAAGATCTAAAGAACGCTCCCACGGTAGGGATCGAACCCGTGCCTCCCGGGCTCTAGGCGGACACAATAACCATTACACAACGGCGACCTATGCATTGTTTGTTAATATATCGTTAATAGTAATAGTTGGGTCTGCATTAAATGGTTTGAACATTATACCATTCCTTTTGGAAACACACGTACACATTATTTTTGAGTTCTCCCTCAGAATTATTTACATTAACACATTTTCCATAAGATACCTGTAGGGACGTTCCTATTGCAACTTGGCATTTGCAAACGCCTTCTATGTATTGCACATTGACATGTAATAATCAATTGGCAAATGGAACTCGACAATTCGCAATTGACTATAAACACATTACCCGCTCCTTGTTCGCAATTGGGTAATCGGGATTAAATAATGCATATATGGATAGAAACTGCTTTTATATACGATTGTTACCTGTTTACTAATTTATAAGACCTGGAATCATGCAAATCATACGTGTTAACTTTCAGGTTATCGTCATGTATTTCCATGCTGTTGGCTGTGCGCTGTCTGCACACTTTATATAAAAAATAGAAAGTATAGTCTTCATCAAGTGGACGTAAAAATAACAATCTTAAAGGGATCTTTTCACGCTTTGGTAAATTGACAAAATTGAAAAAAGTTGTTTCAGATTCGCAAATTTTCGTTTTGGTTATGATATTTGTGAGGAGACAGTAATACTGAACATTTACCATGCTCTAATATAGCCATTATATGCATCTTTTGACGATTTTAAAACCTAAAATTTATAAAGCGTTGCAACGCGAAACGATTGAATAATTTGGAGAGTTCTGTTTTTGTCGTTAAATTTTGTGAAACTACGAAGATTGCTTATATAAGGTATAAAATACGTTTAGCATGTGTTCTCGGCGGAATAGCTCAGTAGGTTAAAGCGTTTTTACTTCAGGACTCTGTTCTTTTCCATTTTTAAATTTTATTCTTGATTTTTTACTGGAGCTTTTACGATCCAATGTTTACATTTATCCATATAAAGCATTTAATGAATAAGTTAAAAAAATGCCAAAATCTGTGAAAAGGCCCCTTTAATGTAAACAACTTAGATTTAAATGTTTTTTTTCTAATCCGAGATTGCATTTATCTTGTATGTACTGTTCTTGATATTTCACTGGAATTGTAAAATAAATAAAGTTACGTCATCCACTAAATTCGCAATGCACTTGATTACTTCCTTTCACTAATGACATTTAAAGACATTGTAAGTTGTACTGATATAAAAACTCGATATCGTAATCCAAAAGCCTTATATTTCAATTATAATCGTATTCAGTTTAAAGGCAGCTTATCGTTTAGTGTTTTTTTTTTAAATAGATACATCATTGATAAATAAACAACTGCAATAACATTTCAGAACATATTGTACATATAGTGATTTTTAAACAGGTATCTTTATTCAAGTGCATAAACTGTTTTGATGATCAGGAGAAAACTCCTTCATGTACACAAGACATGCACACTGTTCGAATATTATTATCAACACACATCGACCAAGACTAGGTAAATATGCCAAACAATTTTCGTTTCTATGGTTTTAAGAAGCATAAAACTTGTTTCGAGACAGTAAAAATCCGAGAGTTCAACAAACAACCACAAGTTAATACTATAATACCACCGTCACATACTCGTGTAACCCAGGTAAAAAAAATCGTTAATGAGAGCTCCGCCACGTTCCTTGAGACAGATGTCTGGAGAAAACTGCCTGTCGACAGCACCATTAAGAGTGAACTTCAAAAACAATGTATATATACAACCCATAGTTAACACTTTAATCGGTCGCGGAAAGTAGTGTTAGTAGAATGATGACTTAAATGTTCATAAGGCACAGTTTAACGCATGCGCACTTTTGATAACGGGACATAGGCGTTGTAAAATACTCATTGACATATGCTATTTCTATTCGCTTGAGTTCGTTCTATAGCAGGGAAAACATGCATTGTGTGTATGCATGTCTGTATTTAGGAGCAAATTGCGTCTATATGCCCCTTTAAGAAGTGTATTTGATGTTTATAAGTTCATTAAACATTGTTCGTATGCGTTTCTAATAGCAATAACTGCATTACGTTATATATCCAGATTGTCATCCTCCGCAAGACATGCGAGTTTACTACCTCGCCCTCTCAACGACAATACACAATTTTACAACCATTCACACGTACTATGCGGATAATAAAATGCGATGTAAGAACTCCTTCACGTGCATCGGGACGTGGAAGGTGGAATGGACAAGAGACAAACTGTAGCATTAAGGGTGAGATTTTGAATATACTACATTAAGACCACTCATCTGCCGCAAGACATGGGAGTTGACTACCTCGCCCTCTCAAGGACAATACACAATTTTACAGCCATTCAGACGTACTATTGTACGATGCGGATAATAAAATGCGCAGTAAGAACTCCTTCACGTGCATCGGGACGTGAAAGGTGGAATGGACAAGAGACAAACTGTACCATTAAGGATGAGATTTAGAATATAATACATTAAGACCACTGCCTCGCATAACCATGGTGTAAATACTCATTTCTTAAAGAGTGCACACATTAGACATTACTTTCTTATGGAGTTGATAGGCTACGTATAGTTACTTGAAAGCACCGTATACTTTACAGGGTATCTCCCAAAAGCGTAGGGGGTATGGGTATTTCAAGTTCATTATAAAGTCACTCTTAAGGTTCTTCGATGAAACCGTAATTGACATACGCATACGATATGGATTTTTTGTCCAGTATTTTTTATAGTGGCAAATATAACGGCAACATATTTTGCGTGTGCGCGATGACGCACGTGGTTTACTTTGTTTAATCATTTAACATTATATGTACACTTAAATATTGTGCTACAATTGTGAAGAGCTTGATTTCTCACAAGCATATGGGTATATATTTCAAGTTAGTTAAATACAGTGCACAGACAAATATTATACAAATGCACCGTGTACTGCCAAATGTTGCTAAAGTATACCGCAACGACATTTTGTCTGTGGGTTGTTTGTTGCAACATGGGCAATTTCACAACTTCGGCATAAGTACCGAATGTGCATGTATGTTGCAAAAATATCGCACGCGTGTAAATAAACAGATTAATAAATACTTATGTATCCAACATTTTATCAATAGCAAGCATTTAACTATTTGCTTGTCTCATGAACTTCCAGATCGGATCTTGCACCTGTTTTCAAACAGATATACGGGCAAATAATATCGCTGACTAAAACTACTAAAGGTCCACTATAAAAATTTCTATTTAGAGCTAACACTTTTGTCTTTTGATATAACATATGAAACGGTTTATTTTATGCAGCAATTTGTTGATTCCGAAAATGCAACAAAGAAAAAGCTAGGAACGAGTGACACACGTTGAGAAACGTTGAAAAGCATACCGTGTTAAAGGGATCTTTTCACGCTTTGGTAAATTGACAAAATTGAAAACAGTTGTTTCAGATTCGCAAATTTTCGTTTTAGTTATGATATTTGTGAGGAAACAGTAATACTGGACATTTACCATGGTCTAATATAGCCATTATATGCATCTTTTGACGATTTTAAAACCAAAAAATTATAAAGCGTTGCAACGCGAAACGATTGAATAATTTGGAGAGTTCTGTTTTTGTCGTTAAATTTTGTGAAACTACGAAGATTGCTTATATAACGTATAAAATACGTCAAGTATGTGTACTTGGCGGAATAGCTCAGTAGGTTAAAGCGTTTTTACTTCAGGACTCTGGCAGGACTCCAGGGGTCACTGGTTCGAAACCTGGTCCGGGCAATGTTCTTTTCCTTTTTTTAATTTTATTCTTGATTTTTTACTGGAGCTTTTACGATCCAATGTTTACATTTATCGATATAAAGCATTTAATGAATAAGTTAAAAAATGCCAAAATCTGTGAAAAGGCCCCTTTAAAGAGGAACATTAAAAACAAAGATAATGGGTACAATATACAGACAATATACGTGATCGTGCTATTGGAATCCCCATGGCCGCACTTCTGGTTCTAAGGTATATACAATTTAGTCATCAAAATCTTTATAAATCTAACATCAGTTTTGTAATAAATACAACTATTTCGTGTTTGAATGTCATTCTTCCATTTTTAACCATCAATTGATAAAACAAAGATATACCAAGTAAAAAAAAGACAACTGACGGCCTAACGCCCAATACATGTCGCCCACACTTAGTACAGCTTACTTGACCCTTGCTGTTGGTGAGTTTTTTGTTTTTTTTATTTTGAGCTTTTGCCATTTACTTCGCAATATTGTTATAACATATTTAAGGAAAACATGCATGTAGTGACTGCCGCGAACGGAAGTAAAAAGCGGCATGTGCATTTGTAAATTTATTTTGCGATTTTCTATTACAGAATAATCCTGATTATTTTCAGGAACATATAACAATATCTTTATATAATGTATAAGATATATATTTTGTATAAACGTCGTATAATTTGTTTATTTTGCAAGTTGATTTTAAAAAGTTTTGTTCAAATAATTTTCATTTAAATGAACACTCTCATACACAGTTATGTGATATTGTAATACTGCACAGTTGCTGCATTTAACCGAAATAGTTTAAAGACAGCTTTTTAATCGTGTTATGATACACAAACGTGACCATCTCGTTTTTACGCAGAGAGTTCGCTCCGATAATGTAACACGAACAATACTTTCAGACAGCAGTGTATATTGAGTGTTAAAGCGAATGTAGTGAATTTGAATACGAACGATGTTAGCATTTTTAGTCGCCATAAACGTTGGGGTTTTCTTTAGCACATCACTTGATGCACAAAATCAAGGTAATTGTTTGATTCTTAAGTCGTCGTTATCCGTATTGTTGGCATGTTCTTAACTAATTTTAAAACGTTAATCGATTTAAACAGTTAAAAACATTTCAGAATGTACCGAAACATATTCGTTGTTATCGTTATCGTTATCAAACAAATACTAGTAATTCAATATACATATTTTGCTTGTAATGATTCAACAAATAAATATTGTTAAGGAATCAAAATATATTAAGCATTAAAACACGTTTTATGATTTCTTATTTTGCCTCTCCATGTGTAAAGATTGAAATGTATTACCAAATGTTATTGATATTGATGTGCAACAGTTTTAAAATATGCAACATTAAATTATTTTTATCAATGCAGGTAATACAAATATATCTCAATAATCGTTGTTTAAGTACAATAAAATCATCTTAAGTAAGTCAAAAATATATATACGGAAGATTTTCTTGTTCAATAGAAGTGTTGAATATTTATGTAACCAGCAGGATAGTACTCATTTTAACTCTATATTTTGAAACGACGTTTAATAATTGTATAAAAATAACTAGTACAGACCTAGATGAACTTTTTCAATAAATTTATCAAAGACTCCATTCGCAAAAGAGTACACAATCGAGAGAAATATCACCAGGGATGTTAGAAAAGAACGGTAAGTACATTTTTGTTCAAGAGAAATCGTCGTTTGAAATCTGTTGAATGCAAACTTAAAACACACACTTTGATTATATAAGTTGTTTCGTTAACATCTACTACCACACATGCATCGCTGATACAGCTTTACGTTGACTGCATCGTACAATACAACGAAAAGGATGGCCGAGCTTAAGATTCATCTAAGAGATAACGAATACTTAGTTTCGTGTTATTTAGAAAACCTTATCACAAAGCCTTGGAGGTTGCGTATAGTAAGACATCATTTTAACGTACCTGTTAATTATACCGTCATGAAATATGGCTTATTTACGGAAACGTATATGGTACACCCCAATAATGTGGTCATGCCGGAATAATTTATATCGACTTACTGTGAAATAACATGGTATGTCGAAATAGTTTTGTAGCTTTTCCCACCTTAATTTTACTCGTCATAACGACATTAAGTTGAAGTCTCGACGTAAATGTGTCAGGCCTTTCCCGAAAATATATTTGGTCGACATGATCTAAGTCGACAAATCTACATAATTTTTGGCGTCATGCTCTTGTGAAAATGACTTGCCATCATAGTTTTAGTCGACAAGATGAGTTATATTTTTGCGCCATGACACCTTTTTCATATCATTTCGTCATAAAATTTTGACATAATCACATTATTGCAACATTGGTTCATGACTTCCGGGCGTCAAACAGAATTTTAGTTTCTGGTATATTCTTTCGAAACACGCAAGACCTCAGACAGTCCATTTTTACAGTAGGAATGCTTGGTATAAATGTAAAAATAACATACACTGTTTGCAAACAATACATATTTATGTGTTCGTTGGGTTTTATGAGCATTGAGAGAGCTTAAATCTCGATTGATTCATTTAGATACTTCTCCTTAACTAATACTTGCAAAACGTGTGTTTAACGACTCACAACTTTTTTATATTGCAGAGTTGTGTCTTAGTGGTACTGATATATGTTGACTCATCGTTAGCTGTACTTTCAAATCAAGAAAGGGATGCTTGGATTCGCGTTATCACAAACAGGGCTATACGCGTCTGGATTTATGTGGATTCTTGCTTTCCTACACAACACTGCTCTCAGTTTGAGTAACTTGAAACGTATACTGCGAACGTTAGGGCTAAAAAGACGCAACGCGTCGTCTCCTCTTCCAGACGTTATACGAGCAATTCGTTTAGTATATAAAAGAGGGATGGCTGAATGTGGTTATAAAACTATATGGAAACTGGTCAACACAATCACAAATGTCAAAGTTACCCAAGAATCAACAAGGTGTTATTGAAGGTAATTGATCCTGAGGGTGTTGCTCTTAGGTCTGCACATCGCCTGCGACGCATAGTCTATACCAATAAAGGCCCTAATTTTACTAAACAAATTGATGGGTATGTTACGCTAACCACTTTTGAAATTGTTATACACGGGGCGGTTGATGGATTTTCCAGATGCATGTTATGGCTGGAGGCATGTTATTCGAATAATGACCATCAAATTATTGCGGGCATCTTTGTTAACTTTGTGAAACGGATTGGTCGCGTTCCACGTCTGGTTCGTGACGATGCAGGGACAGAAAACGTTTAGGTACGGGCTATGCGAATAGCGTTTAAGTTTAATGACAGAGATAACATGTCTGGAATGAACAATTACATGACTGGGAGATCCACTGGTAATCAAAGAATTGAACGTTTTTGGGTAAATTTAAGAGTCAGTTTTATTGTGTTTTGGAGGAACTATTTTAAGGACATGGTACACAGCGGCTTGCTACGGATTGATGATCCTGTGTATTTAGAATGCTTGAGATTCTGTTTCATACCATTAATACAACATGATCTGAACTATTTTACCCATCTATGGAATTCTCATCGGATTCGGCAGCAAAGACACATGGAAGCACCAAATGGGATACCGACGGTAATGTACTAGCAGCCTGAGGCGTATGGAACCAGAGAATTTTTAATTCGGCTTTCTTGCGAATTGGAAACCATTGATCGTATTCAAGAGAGATACTTTGTAAAGAAACCGCAGTTTGGGTGTAAAGATGACTTCATACCCGTCCTAGAACATGTGTGTGAAATGCAGCGGGAGCAACTGCCAACTCCTGAATCGATTGAAAGTGCGACTTCTTTGTTCTTGGCCTTGACTGAAATATTGGATGGTTACTAATTACATATGCAAAAATATATGCTTAAAAAAGAAAAGTGCTTATATTTTGCAAATTTAATCTTTAAGTTAGTTCAAGTGAGTTTCGTTTCGAATTTTATTTACAATGTGTCGATGATCAACAAAAAATTTACATTCTTGTTATTGGAATTGATAATGAAGTAGTTAAACGTTGTTTTTTTTCTTTGCTAAAATAAATTCACTAGTATTGTGGTACACATTTAAAGACATTGCAAACTTGGCAAAAACAGATTAATCATGTTCTTCATTTCATTGTTAGATTGCAAAAGAATGAATGAAACGTCACTTATTGTTTGAAAACATGGCGGTCATTTAGTTATGAAATCCTCGTAAATTGTGGTATGTTCCTTTCAAAATATGGTTCTTTCAAAAGATTTATTAACATTTCATTTCAAACGTCAATATTTTAAACAAAATGACTGTTGTAAATCTTATGTTTAATATTAACACGGGCACAAATATATGATATGTTTATTTTGTATTTTCTTACTTGATTTTCTGTTCCTGAAACTCTAGTGTACATGTATATATTACATGTTTGAAATAAATGTTCATTCTGCAATTCGAACTTAATTTTTTTTTGAATGGTCAAATGATTCGTTTATGAGGAAATGGAAAATTATTAAAATGTGACACAAAATTTGGCTATTTGTAGATCAATTTCAGGGCTAGTTAATGTGATCGGTCTTTCTTCGTCGTCCGTCAAAATTTTCACTAAAGCGAAATCACCTACTCAGCTGTGTCAATGGCTTCAACCCGGCAAAGTAGGGGCATCTTGTTCGTGAAACACAATGCCCCCTACTTTGCCGGGTTGAAGCCATATATTTTACCTTTGACCTTGAAGGATGACCTTGACATTTCACCACTCAAAATGTGCATCTCCATGAGATACGCATGCATGTCAAATATCGAGTTTCTATCTTTAATATTGCAAAATTCGACCCTTTACCTTGAAGGATGACCTTGACCTGTCACTACTCAAAATGTGCAGCTCCATGAGATACACATGCATACAAAATATCTTCAATATTGCAAAAGTTATGGGCAATGTAAAAGTTTTCGGACGGACGGACGAACGGACGGACGGACTGACGGACGAACAGACAGACTGACAGTTCAAAAACTATATGCCACCCTTCAGGGGCATAAAAAGTTTAAGTTTTCTGACGGACTGACAGACGCCATATATTTGACATTTGACCTTGAAGGATGATCTTGACCTTCACCTTTCACTACTCAAAATGTGCAGCTGCATGAGATACACATGCATGCAAAATATCAAGTTGCTATCTTCAATATTGAAATAGTTATGGCCAATGTTAAAGTTTTCGGACGGACGGGCAGACGCCATATATTTGACGTTTGATCTTGAAGGATGACCTTGACCTTCACCGTTTGCCACTCAAAATGTTCAGCTTCTTAAGATACACATGCATGCCAGATATCATGTTGCTATCTTGAATATTGAAAAAGTTATGGCGAATGTTAAAGTTTTCGGACGGACAGACGCAATATATTTGACATTTGACCTTGAAGGATGACATTGACCTTCACTTTTCACCACTAAAATGTGCAGCTCCACGAGATGCACATGTATGACACATATCAAGTTGCTATGTTCAATATTGAAAAAGTAATGGACATTTAAGTTTTCGGACGGACGGACGCACACACTGACTGACGGACAGTTCAACTGCTATATGCCACCCTACCGGGGGCATAAAAATTTGAATATTTGTTTACGAGCCGGTATAGTTTTATATGAGTTGTGTCTACTTGTGATACACGTACCTAGATTGGTCTATGGTCTGACCCTATATATATTGTTATTGAAAGCGAATTATGCATTTGATTGCCAATTATACGTTCAGTCATCATTGTAAAACGACAAAAATGCACGGCGAATATAAAAAGTAACGCTTGACTTTAATGGCATTTTATTTTTCTTGCAGTTGATAACATAATAACAATTGCCCTATGTTTCACTAGTGTACATTATTCTGATTGGCTATGGTATATCATTTGACTGGGTGAGCTGCCTCCTCGAAGCGCACGATGAAATCGAGCATCAAGCGTGGGACTACTTGGATTAATTATGCCACTCGCGACATGTACACAGTCGAAAAGGCTCTTACTAAATTCATGCACGAATAAATCCAAAATTATATTGTCTCTTTGCCAAACCATTGAAAACATATGCACATGCAGACTGATAATTGTAATTACATGTATAAGGATTGAAACGCTCGTTTCTTCGCGTCATCGATGTAAGTAGGTTAGTTTTGGTATTTAATTTGGCTTAAGGTTCATGGGGGGGATAAAATTCATTAAAAATTCGCTTTGGTTTTTCTTCATTCAATGTGGTACAATATGGTCAAACTATATATCATTTTAAAGCTAAAGACGGATAAAATAACATAAACACATTTTTGACATTCAATATTTGTGTGCTTTATTCATATTTTGGTTTAAAACCAATACATTTTTACACTAATTTACAAAATCTCAATCTAAAGTTAGGAAGGATATGCACTACCTTAAGTTGAATAAATACAAAGCTATATACATATACAAGGTCAAGTTAGCAACATTTCACAGAAAATTATTGTCATAAAACAACAAATGAGTTTTTATTCAACTGCCTATTTTGGATAAATTTCCTAAACAAAGTTCTAAAAATAACTAAAACGTAACTACTTTTTAAAAATCCAGGTATGGTGGATAGTAAGAGTCACAATTCTTCTTCAAAGGCTTAACAATTTTGTTATTTACCTCTCAACCAAATTGCAAATTTAAACCATCTAAAATTGAAATAGATTGCAGACGACATATAAAATTGTAAAGAATTATAAAGAAATTGGCAAACCGATTGATTTTATATTTCGATTACTTCTACCCATTTTGAAAGCGTGGCCCTCGCTGTGCTCCGTAGAAAAACGTGCAAAACAAATCGGTCGAAACCACGTCGGTAGTGAGAAAACCGGGTATGTGTATACACATACCTGAGAAAACACAAACATGTTTTGACAGTTGGTTCGCAACTAGTAAAACAACTATTAACATTAATCAGCAAGAGATCGCACTCAATAACAGAAATGACCACGTAGAGATATCATCACTTACCCTATTTCAAATATTTTCCAGCTGAAAATTGTCCCCCACACGTCTTTTTTAGTTTATTTGTATTGTTTTTTCTGGAGCCGAAGTGCATCTCACAGAATATCCATCTAACTTCCGTTGTTTTCACTTTCGTTATTAAAAACTTTGTTTAAAAGAATTATTTCTCCTTTTAGATTGTTAAAGCGATGTGTTATTATATATTATCAATAGAATAGTATACCGTGATGAATTTAACGGAGTTACGTATCGATCTTTCTGTCAGTCTGTAAGCGTACTATTTTATGCGCAATAATATAAGTATGGTGATTTGACAACAATTGTAAACATTGGTGAAATGCTTCTTACATAGTTATTCTTTTGAGTGTTTATGAGGTCTGATCGTGCAGTTTGCAAACATCAACGGAAAGATTACAATCCAATGCATTTGTCATCGTCAACCGTTTGGAATGTCAATTAGGCGATGAGTTAGTTTTTAGCATGTTTCTTTCTATGTTATGAATTTACAAATGGCTGCCCCCATGGTGATGAAATGACATGTGTTCGAGTTTTGATATTTCTAGATATGTAAACTTTTTTTACTATTTAAGAGTAACTTGCCTTCGTCAATGTCGATATTATTCACTCGTTATATAATTTTCCGCCGAAATACGTGGAATAAACATGATTCAGATTTTTGAAAATAATGTATATTTTAGTGTTAAAATCGCTTTGTATTTTGATTGATTTTGTGGATGGTATGATACGTTGATGTACAAAATTGGTAGCAGTTTGAAGGAAAAACATCCTTTAAAGCATATATGTATACATTTTCAATGTGGCACTCTTCCTTTAGTCAAATTTGAGTTCAATGCTTGGGGTCCCACATTTTTCAAAATGAAGCCTCTACATGAACCTTAATGCAAATTAGTTCCTCACAAAAAATGCACATTGTGAACTAAAGACAACTAAACATCTTACATTTAAAGGACCGGAAAGCGCGTTCAAGATAACACTTTAATAGCTGCAGTGATGCATTAAGCAGATACTATAATAGAGAGCATTAAAATACGATTCAATTTCAGATTTAACAAAAGTTGAGCTTGAAATCTTCGCATAAAAGCTGATAATTTAAATTATAAATCTCTAATTCTAAATATCAAATTTAAAAAGATGATTTATAAAACAACATACCAGCTTATGCGTTTCAGTCTGTTCTTCAGTATTTATTCAGAAAAAGAAAGACAAATGAACTAAAGTTAATGACATGTCTTTAAACAACAAAAACAAGTAACACAAACAAGAGGGCTAAGAGGCCCTGGATCGCTCACCTGAGGGAATGATATAAAAAGAAAGACGAGTTAAACTCGTGTGCAAAGAATTTAGAACATTTATATGACAAAGCTGACTTCAAGTCAAGGTTAAGGTCTTCCAAAGTATTTAATATAAGCATATATAGACAATAACCCGACCCCCTGGTAGACATGGCCCGACCCCCTGGTAGACATGGCCCGACCCCCTGGTAGACATGGCCCGACCCCCTGGTAGACATAGTCCGACCCCCTGGTAGACATGGTCCGACCCCCTGGAAGACATGGTCCGACCCCCCTGGTAGACATTGCCCGACCCCCTGGTAGACATGGTCCGACCCCCTGGTAGACATGGCCCGACCCCCTGGTAGACATGGTTTACCCGACCCCCTTGTAGACATGGCTCGACCCCCTGGTAGACATGGTTTACCCGTTCCCCTGGTAGATATGGCCCGACCCCCTGGTACACATGGTTTACCCGACCCCCTGGTAGACATGGCCCGACCCCCTGGTAGACGTGGTTTACCCGACCCCCTGGTAGACATGGCCCGACCCCCTGGTAGACATGGTTTACCCGACCCCCTGGTAGACATGGCCCGACCCCCTGGTAGACATGGTTTATCCGACCCCCTGGTAGACATGGCCCGACCCCCTGGTAGACATGGTTTACCCGACCCCCTGGTAGACATGGCCCGACCCCCTGGTAGACATGGTTTACCCGACCCCCAGGTAGACATGGCCCGACCCCCTGGTAGACATGGTTTACCCGACCCCCTGGTAGACTTGGCCCGACCCCCTGGTAGACATGGTTTACCCGACCCCCTGGTAGACATGGCCCGACCCCCTGGTAGACATGGCCCGACCCCCTGGTAGACATGGCCCGACCCCCTGGTAGACATGGTTTTTAATACTGATTGACCAGAACCATTTTACAACTCAAAAGTGTCAAGGAAACAAAAGTTTTGACCAAAGTTCATGAAAATTGGGCTAAAATTGAAACTTCTAGAGTTTTCACATGTCTGCATTATAAACAAAAAGAGAAACTGCCCCATCCCCTGGCGGCCAATTACCCCCCCCCCCCGTATCAGTACCAATACCAATATCGAACTTGTCTGAAAAATTAATAATACCAGTTTTCTGACAAAGATTCATAATGATTGGCAAAAAAGTAATTTTAAGGGTGTTCACAAGCTTCTTTTACTACATAAAATATATGGAAAATGACCCCATGGTGGCCATGTTTTTGACGGACCAGAACCAGTTTCAAACAAACTATACATATAGAGAAAACTGCCCCTGCCCCTGAAAGCCATATTTCCCCACCGATCTTGACAATTTTCGTACTCGTCCATGATTTAAATAAAACCATCACAAGGTCTTTATTCGTTGACCAAGTGACCTCGTTTTCGACCCAACATGACCAGTTTAGAACTCAGTTGAGGTATGATTTGGACCAATTTCCTGACAAAGTTTCATGAAGATCGGACAAGAAATGCGGTCTCTAGTGCTCACAAGGAAAAGGTTCACAACGGACACAGGTCGATCGAATATCACCATGAGTACTAAAGAGCTTATGTGAGCTAAACACTGGGCAGCCAATTTGTTGACATAGGCATTGAAAGGACCAATATGTATGTATGCATGTATGTATGTATGTATGTATGCATGTATGCATGTATGTATGTATGTATGTATGTATGTATGTATGTATGTATGTATGTATGTATGTATGTATGTATGTATGTATGTATGTAAGTATGTATGTATGTATGTATGTATGTATGTATGTATGTATGTATGTATGTATGTATGCATGCATGTATGTATGTATGTATGTATGTATGTATGTATGTATGTATGTATGTATGTATGTATGTATGTATGTATGTATGTATGTATTTATGTATGTATGTATGTATGTATGTATGTATGCATGCATGCATGCATGTATGTATGTATGTATGTATGTACATATGTGACCATATGCGCATCTTGACACTTCTATATTTTTAATACAAATTCAATTAGTGGCTGCTGAGTGCAGAAACCTTAAAGATTATACCTTATAGTGCATATAGCATTAAAGGGCAATAACTCATCGAATCAGAATGATTAACATTGACATGAATAACATTGTTTTGTAGTTTTATTCAAATGTTTTCAGAATTATAGAAATGTTTAAAGCCAGAAAACAACAACATTTGAACGTCAATCATTTGGAGAAAAATATATCATAAACATACAAATATTATTTTCAATAACACATCGAATCAGAATGACGAATCAGAATGATTACATTGACATGAATAACAGTGTTTTGTACTTTCCTTCATAAAGAAGAGCTGTCTCCATAGGATGACATATGCCGCCGAAAAATGCTTTGACAGAAGTTATTAGATTTTTTCGAGACCTAAACGCTGATCTTGAACCTTAACGCGGACCCTTAGTTCAAGGTCAAGGTCAAGTCAAAGTTGTCAAAAATTGTGTGCGTATGGTAAGGTCTTGTCCATATACACATGCATACCAAATATGAGGGTTACATCTGAAGCGACATAGAAGTTATGAGCATTATTTGAAACCCTAACGCAGATTTTGAAACCCAAACGCGGACACTAAGTTCAAGGTCAAGGTCAAAGCGGTCAAAATGTGTGTGCGTATGAAAGACCTTGTACAAATACACATGCATACCAACAATGAAGGTTACCTCTGAAGCGACATAGAAGTTATGAGCATTATTTGAAACCCTAACACAGATTTTGAAACCCAAACGCGGACCCTAAGTTCAAGGTCAATGTCAAAGCGGTCAAAATGTGTGTGCGTATGAAAAGACCTTGTACATATACACATGCATACCAAATATGAAGGTTACATCTGAAAGTACTGAAGTACGCTCAATTGAACATTTGCGTTAAAAACTGAACTTAAAATGAGCAAAAATAAACAGAACAATATAGCGCAATAAAAACTTAACTATATAGGATCTTGCATGAGTGGTCGTTTTGTATTGAATTTATTAAACGAGTCATCTAAATGAAGATAAAAACGAGGCTTGCCGAGTTTTTATCTTCATTTAGATGACGAGTTTAATAAATTCAATACAAAACGACCACGAATGCAAGATTCTATTTAAAACATGACCAACAAAATGCTTTAAAACACACATGTATTCCCCTCCGTGCCATATAGAGGAAAGGTCAATATCTATAACGAAGCAGCAATGCGGTCATTGTGTGTACCTGAGCATGAGAAGTAGGTCTGGACGAACAATCGTGTTTTTTGTTGTTGTTCTCAAGCAGTTACATTAAATTATTAAATAAAGGATGCCGACGCGGAAAACATTAAAAGTCGCACATACTGGACAGATATATCAAAAGAGGCCATGTTTCTTTTGATTATTTTGACAGCGCGTACGAATATCTTTTAAGTGATTCGGCTAATTTGCATAGTTATATAACTAGTGAAATAACACCCGTGTAATAAACGAAATTGAGCATTACGTTATTTCACTCCTGGAGCGTCAGTCATGTTATAAATAATGTTATTTCACAGTAAGTCGATATAAACTAATCCGGCATGACCATATTAATTGGGTACCATATACGCTTTCATAATTTTTAAACAACGCCCTTTGTCCACATAAATTATATCGACTCCTTTCGTTATATCGCCATGTCAACATTATGTTACTTGCAAGTCATCAATATATATGCCGTCATACAGTAAACAACACAGAAATAGTTAAATTTACATGACGGCTAGGTTCAAATATCTTCAGAGATTTAGGCTCTGATGCCAACATGCGGGTTGTTTAAGTCTTGACAACTTATCTTATGTCGACAAATCAACATAATTTTAGGCGTCATGCTCTTTTGAAAATGACTTGCCATCGTAGTTTTAGTCGACACGATGAGCTATTTTTGACGACATGGCACCTTTTTTATATCATGCCGTCATAGAATGTTGACATCATCACAGTATCAGGGTGTACCATATACGTTTCCATACTTATTATAACATTGGTACTGCTATTTTGTAAACGGTACTGAAAAGGTTTACTTATTAAAACTATATATCAGCTAAACATATATTTAGTAGCACAAAATTAAATTGACATTTAAAAGTCCTGTTTAATGATTATTCATTCAAATGGAAAACAAGTGAACACAATCCATAGTCCGTTACGGTTATGTAAAATTTAAATACTGCCCGTTGCCCATTTAATTGTCAGTGTTTTGAAGATAATTTCATATGATACAAAACGTGGCCATATCGCTCAACTCAAAGAGTTCAATGTGATAAGATAACACGAAACAATTTACTCCGGCGGAAATGAGGAAAATGTGTTATAGCAAATGAAGTGCATTGAAAAACGCCAACGATGTTTGCAATTTTAGCTTTTATTTACATCGGGGTGTTCTGTAGCGCTTTACCGAACTCTGAGAATGAAGATAATATTTAAATTTTATTTTTTTATTTTTAAGTAGTGTAACAATATTTAAAACTTACTTATAACAGAGAAAATAATCAGCCAATAATAGACCAATACATATTAGTCGTTTTCGTTCATGAACACATTTTAATTATTTGTGTACATATTATTTTACGTAAATGGCAATACACGATTTACATTTAAACAATTTAAGTATATAAGAAAACATATTCTCAGTGCTATAATATGAAATTATTGGGACACAGACGAATGCTTCTTCAAGCTTTTTTGGATGTGGAATTTGTTTCAAATTTTATTATGGATCGAAATAAAACAATTGTCTCAGCATCATATAAGTTTTATAAAGGCAGATGCTATAAACATATACACATGTCTAAATTGTTTGAAGTCGACTAAAACCATCTTATGTTAGTCCTTCTTGTATAGACGCTACATTTTCCGATATGGTTTTGAATGTTTTTAACCAATCGGATAGTATTAACTCAACCTCTATATAACGAATAGACGTATCATCAGTGCATTAAAATAACTTGTAAACAGCTTTACTAGACGATGGATCTGCAACATTATATCACATATTCAGCAACAAAAAGAATAGTGTACATAACAGAATCAAATAGCACTAAGGATGGAATAAAACACACTTTAAATTCATTTTGGTTTATGATCAATCCCCATTTGAAAATTGATTCAATACACGGGCTGCAATATTAAGTACTGAATAGTGTTTGTATTGTTTCGTAAATTTCTGTTACAACGCATAAATCGCTTCTACAGTTTTATGTTGAGTGCATTTTCTAGTACAACTTCTGAAATGAAAGTCTATTTTGTTCCTGTATCAACGTTTTATTTTGAATAAAAAAAAATATTAGGATGGTGGTCCGTGTATATACCGTATTTTCCTTTTTTGTTTTGCATTCGACACAACGAAAAACAAGAATCAATGTATACTAGTTCATATTCCGATTTTCTTATAACCGGAGCAAAAACAAAAAAATATAGTTCTTTGTATCGCTTATCGGTGTACTACTACAAAAACAAAACACGAAACTTATTTCCATACTCATATTTCGTTTCAATTTAAATTATACAAAAATCAATATTTGAAAATTGAAACACAGTGCCTGCTTCTGTTAACCGTTCTTGAATTGATAAAACGGTAAACAGAACACTATGGGCGCTCCGCTGTTGTTTTGTGGAGATAAGTCTTGATTGATCTTTTTGCGCAGTTTTTTCCCTTAGATCTTATTATTTTGAATACATACCGGTTAATGAATACACTTAAAGAAGCATAGTCCAGTCTTGGAAAGCTAGTGTTGGCTAGTCTAATGGGAAAATAAATAGATCTAGTAACATTAAATTATGGTACAAATGTACATGTCTGCTTTTGTTTAGAATCATAGGATATGAGTACATGTATAACATGCATTTCGATAATCATGGAACAATAAAATATCTTTTTCAGAGTAGCTTTTCTCTTAAAGTAATAAAAACAATATAATAAGAAACTACACTGTATTAAAATATGTACAACAAATGAAAAAAAGGATTATTGCTAAACATATGTATATATTTACATATTAGTGGTAAACACTAGTACTTTCATTGTTCGACTATTGCGTGTACTTTAATATATCACGCAAGCAAACGCTTGTTTTATGGCGCG
This sequence comes from Dreissena polymorpha, assembly GCF_020536995.1. Taxonomy (NCBI): domain Eukaryota; kingdom Metazoa; phylum Mollusca; class Bivalvia; order Myida; family Dreissenidae; genus Dreissena; species Dreissena polymorpha. The sequence goes on along the minus strand of NC_068366.1, from coordinate 11,901,371 downwards.
TTCCTTTTCCCTGCTCACGGCCACTACCACCTTGAAGAACTTATCAATAAAATAAGCTCTAAAACTCATATATTTCCTTGACTCAGCAAATCATGCACGTATAGTTACAGATATACAATCTTTTTATAATGGTATTCGAGTTTCATTTGAGGAGACAACCAGGATCTAATACGGAACGTTTCAACGCGTACAGGTAGTTTCTATAGGCGTGACGCATGCTATTCGCCTTCTTTATGAAACGTAACGGTAAAAGTCAAACAATTTTAGCGGCGTTATAATATCATTGGAAGGTAAATATTGTGTGAGCATTAACTTAATCTTGAGCGCTCTTTCCAAAACATTAAATATGTTATTTAATTAGTCATTAAATAGGCACATTTATTAATAGTATTAGTAATATTATATAACATTATCTCAAGCGCAAAACGGTTTCATATATAGGCGTTTTGTTATAACTCTTTTAGAGCTAAAATCACTAGACATATTATATAGTACACCCCTTGCACTTAACCATTCCATTAGATTCAAACAAATTTTTTATTTATGCCCCTTTTGTCCTGTTATTTCTTTCAATATTGGCAGTACTAATATAACTTTAACTTTCTATTATTAAAGGTCATGTTAAAGTAAAACATTGCGGACAATTTAGCAGCCGCCGCCGATTATTTTGCTTCTTAAAACCTCATGCGGGTCTAAGGGGTATTAATAATTCGAATATGGGACTAGGGGTAGGGGTTACAGCTCTTAAAGGGACCGTCAACCGCGATTGACGAAAAAAGAGAAGTTCTCAAATACCGTATATTTTTACAATTATTAGTTTATATCGATTAAAATATCACGAATAGTGCATTCAATTACTTGAAAAAGTTCATTTGTTCAGTATATTCGGTAATAAAATTTAAAATGTGAAGTCGAAAGTACATCGCGAAAATATGTGATATAACGATAAACACACAATCAATAACGCGAGTAGATCATTATATATATATATATATATATATATATATATATATATATATATATATATATATATATATATATATATATATATATATATATATACAATTCATTACGCATGCACAATTTGCATTCCTGGGTTTATCCCGTGACGATGATGATCAATGTACTTTCGTTATTTATAGATAACTGGTAGTTACATGGTACCTGTACCCAGTAAACTTTATTACCGAATAAAATGGAAATATGAGCACGTAACAACATTTTTTAAGTAGTGTAATATACCAGTCGAGATATTCTAATCAATATAAACTAATAATTGTAAAAAATACGGTATTGTATAACTTTTCTTTTTTCGTCAATCGCGGTTGACGGTCTCTTTAAAATGTAAGGACCTCACCCTGATTATAGGACTAAAACGATTTTTTTTGTATAATTAGTACTGAAATAACATAGTATATGGGCATAGATCAAGACGTGTCATAAATGGCTAATTATTTCCCTATATATTCGGTTGGATCGACATGAAATACCGGTACATTGGGAAACATTTAGGTGTCAAGATTATGATCATTTCAACTTGGATATACATTACCTGGAAAACATCTGAAACTATTCACGTCTTTTTCCCTTATTGCGTTTCTTTTCGTCCCCCAAAAAAGCACCTCAGAAGCCACGCTGATGGAAATAAGTGATTAATTCTTATGTAAGCAAAAACAATACACGCAAAAAGCCACGAATGAGTTACCTCCCCAAGACAGCAGCACAGAGGAAAGATCTATAAATAAACATGTCTATTTATAAATCTTTGAACAGCGGCACTCGTTTTTCGAGTTTTGATTACCGTAATATCAAACCAAGAACGGACCAAACAATCCGTTTTAATTTTTGATCATTGATTTTCGTTAAATGAAGATTGAAACGACAGTTGAACAGGGAAATACATTTCGTGTTTTGTATTATAATTCGTACAACGAAAAACGATATAAAAAGATTAAGTTTGTTCGTAATTTTTTGTTTCGGTTTTCAGAAAATCGCAATATGAACTATTATGCGTTAATTTTCATGTTTCGATGTGTCGATTTCAAAACGAAAAAGGGAAAGAGCATATATACACGCACCGATGGTATAAACTTGCTTTAAAGTATATATTTAAAGTATAGCTACTAAACCTCTTCATAAATTGTCATACGCCTCGGATGATCAACTCATTAAAACTATTTATCAAAAAGACATATATATGTAGCAAAAGCATAATATAATACAATTACAAAATATAATAAAACACATATGAGATAGGTGGCCTCCTATAATCATGTACAAAACGTTTGAACTTGGTTTTAATAAAACATGATTAAATTTATTATTAATTTTATGATGGGATAACAACTGTTATTGAAGGTCCGAACTTGCATAAGAGTTAACACCTGATATTGCATAATCGTATGAAATCATGATGCAATTGTTTTCCAGGATGTCCAGACCTCAACAATCATACGAACTGGGAAAACATTGGACTTATTATTCAGAATATCAAGCTGTTGACAGGTCGTGCTGTCGTCTACTGCCAGACTGGTTATCAAGCATACCTTAATATAAGCCACTTATATTCAGATCACTTCCCAGTCATTTGCAAAAATGGGTCTTGGGACGTCGTCTATGTCTGTCAAGAAAAAGGTAGGTACACGCACATAATTCATTATGTAAACAAACCATTTTAAAACTCATCACAACGTGAAACACACCAGAGCTGAACAACGCAGTCCAAACATCAATAATATTATTTAGGAAACAACACCTACTTTTGTTGTTTTGTATTTGTAGTAGTAGTAGTAGTAGTAGTAGTAGTAGTAGTAGTAGTAGTAGTAGTAGTAGTAGTAGTAGTAGTAGTACTAGTAGTAGTAGTAGTAGTAGTAGATGTAGTAGTAGAAGTAGAAGTAGTAGTAGTAGTAGTAGTAGTAGTAGTAGTAGTAGTAGTAGTAGTAGTAGTAGTAGTAGTAGTAGTAGTAGTAGTAGTAGTAGTAGTAGTAGTAGTAGTAGTAGTAGTAGTAGTAGTAGTAGTAGTAGTAGTAGTATTGTATTATATGCCAAAGTTAATATATTCGATGTTGATGGGCAATATTAAACTCAAAATGTGGTAATATACAATAATTACAAGTTTACAAAAACACATTGTATAACGATAACTAGTATATGCTTGCCGACCAACCTGTGATATCCATGTTAGGAATATGTTTTAAGTAAGTGTTAATGTCAGGGTCCGTTTGCCATATCTGTACACATATGACGGGTTAAACTAATGTAAGTCTATATTTTGTACAATACAAAATGAATATATATTATATATTTTACCAAGAATAGATTGTGTGCTGACTAATAAACGAAATTCCATATTTAAAAAACATCCAATCGATGCCTTGTATCATGCACATTTAAAAAAAAACAAATATTGCATTGAAGAAAGACAACGCATACCTTTGTGTTAATAAATAAATGTCCATGTTTTAAAATGCAACTAAGTAGGTTTTCTTTTTTTGTAATCAATTTCTCATAAACATGCCCTTAAATACCTGCTGTCGTGAAATATACTATATAATGTGCAGGACGCAATTCGTATCACGCAACCTTGAATAGCTTGGAACAGGAAGTCAAACTATACAAATATCATAATCCTGATATACTCGTTATTTCGTGTAAAAATACGACAAGGACGTGTAGCGCGATATCAGTCGAGATCATATTAAAAACACAATTAACTTAAAACATCCACAAGAAATGTATACTACGAATATTGTTTAATTTGTTTTCTTTTATATCTTTCATTTTGTCTCTATAGCGTTTATATTTAGTTAAAACATTTCAGAACCTCTGAATTTAAAACTGGCATTGATTGAATCTTACTAACGATTTTCATTGTAAACTTATGAAAATAACTTTTGTAAAGTATATTTGAGAAATGTATCGCTATATAATGTGCAAATTATAAAAATACAAATAAATGCAATCCGATTATCAGTGCACCAGATAATTATTTGGAAAATAGGGTTTTCACCCCTTGATTTTGAAAAATAGGGTGATTTCATTCTCGAAATAGGGTGAAATGAGTTATAAAAATGTCCATATAAAAATATAATCTTGAAACTTAAAAAAAAAAACTGATGTTAACTGACATCTTTGTAACTGTCAAACATATCAAGTGATATTTTGGCGCGACTATCGCGGGCGTCTTTCAACCTCTTTGAGACATTTTTATTTCGCATTATAAAGAGAAAATACCGAAAATTAGCAAAGCATTTTCGATCGAATCTATTGTATTGTACGCATTAAATTTGACGAATTTGCGTAAAAGTCAAATTGGATGCGTTTTAAATACGCATGATATTGTATTTCTTTGCGTTTTTAAACATTTTAATAGGGTGAAAGACGCAGATACGCAGCTTATCTAGGGCACTGCCGATTATTATTTACTTTACACCACAGGGTATGTGTTTTCGTGTTTATTGAAACAGAAAGGTGGAGAATCTCAAGTCCCATTTAAACAAAAAAACAAGAACAATCGAACCTATGCCAGCCCACTGACTCACAAAATCATAGCACAGACGAAAGGTTTTTGCAAAAAATGATTTTAAATTTTTCTATGAACGTGATATGTAAATGTGTTATCAACAATATTGAGAACATTTGGAGATTGTCGCCAATTGAGCCGCTTGATATTTAGCGTTGGCATTTCTCTTATTTTTTGCATAGCTACCAGATGCTGAAATGATATACTGTATTTAGTGTTGAACATAAATATATCAATGAACATTCAACTTATATAATCAAAATAAATAAAGGGATACTTACAATAATAACAGCAAACATTAGAAGTATCGTTTTTGACACACACTATACTGTTTTCTATCATTCTCGGAATTAGATTTTTGAATAGCCACTGATATGGACACGTACTGTTCTTACTTTTCTTAAAATTACAAATTATGGAACTTGTTACTGCATTGTTACACATCGTCGAATATTTTCTAATATTCAAATAATCGTTGACATCCCTTGTTGTTGTAATGTAAATGTCGGTTAATCCCATTTAATTTTTCAATATTCAGTTCGATTCAAAACACAATTGTCAGCCTCTTAATAAAATACAACGTACAAATGACTCAAATGACTTAGCTTGTAAAGTAATTGAGTTAACATGTGTATCGACAGGAATCATGAAGTTCCAGAACAATTATCTGGAAACACATTCTTATTAGAACATGTTAGTCTGTAAGTTTATAAAAGTGTCAGTTCGCTGATGCAATATAGGACACTTCATACAAAACAACCGAAACCATACAAATCATTACAGCTTAAGGTCTCCAGCGTGGATGGTTCAATGCAAATAATGTGTGGTTAAAACCAGTTGAACACCTCACCATACTTCAATCACTAAATAATTACTAAAACGCACTTGTAAATAAACATCAAACTCATATCAGTTTCATTTAAATAAAAAAACGATAAAAGGTAATTTAAACTAATAGTTTAATCGCATATTTTAGATTATCAAACTGTTTTAAATTATAAATGCAATAATGCTGGAACATCGTCAGCTTTAAAGTTATTGCACCTAAAATGGGACTAATATTTGAACACAAAATGCGGGAAGACAAACATAAGCGCATTTTAAATTAATATCAGACCAGATTAAAACACAAATAATTAGCAGCAAAAAGTTCCAAAAAGTCCAATCATCCGAAAACAAAAACAGAAATAATGACAGTTAAATGAGACGTTGCGTAATTTTATTCCGTATTTTAATTGTTTTCATGATTGTATGTTTGGGTTGTAGTGAAGAGCAAATAATAAACACAAACAATAGGGTTTAAATAACAAACACAATCTAATAAATTGTAAAATAATGATATCCTACTTTTACGACTGTCTATATGTCGATTTCTTTACTTATATTGTATCGTTAAGATTGTGTAACGCGTATAAGTACTATTTGAATCAGGATTATAAAAAAGGAATATATTGTTATTCGTTCGTGTTTTTGTAGTTGTTTTTCTTTCCTTTTGAAATTGTTCACTAAGATAGTTTGTTATGTATTTAGAAAAAAACATGTGTTATAACCAAATGTTTATAATGTTTATAATGTGAATTTTCAGGCGTTGATTGTCCTAACCCTCACGATAACAGGAAGGAAACAATCTGGCAACATACTCAGCCATTCAACTATACAAAGAAAACAAGTCGTTACACGGTTAAATGTGAGGCGGGATATAACTCTATTATACAAGGATTCAATGGATACAGGGATGCTATTATAGCAATTTGCGAGGAGGGCAATTGGACCTTAAATGCCGTGTGTAGAAAAATAGGTCAACACAACACTTTTCAATAATGCTTCAGATTTTTAAAATAAAGTGTTAAGATATCTACACTTTTTAAAACTGTGTAACTCATTTGTGGTGGTATACAAAGTATGAATGAAAGACAATGGTAACATGTGTAATAGTTTTAAGTAAAGGGCATTTCAATCAGATAAATAATCACCTGGATGAATCGGTATATTGCTGCATGTTATAACATATTAGCTCTAATAGCACTAAAATGACGACTGATTGTTATGTGTTAAGCATTTCCCATTAAATACTTGAAATAAATTGTGTATCTGATAAAGAAATAAATAGCGGACATATATTTATTAAAAAATGTCGACCACAGTGCTTCATGTTTGTTAAGCTACGAAGCTATTTTAAGCAACTGAAAAACGTTCATTACACCAATCATAATATTCAATGACTCTTGACCGACGAAACAATGCAGTTCATTGTATTAACTGGTCTTTACATGTTGTTACATATTGTAATTTAAAAAAAGTTAAGATATGCATGTGTAATTGAATTTCAAAGGAAAGCGAATTTATTATCATTTTTATTTTTGACATGACAACATTTAAATTCAGTGGTATGCATGCTTCCCGCATTTTTGTTGTGATTTACTGTAGACAAATATTTATTTAAAGTCTGACAGTTTATTTTAAACATTTTAAAGCGGCGGAACAAATACATCCGATAATGTACAGTAATACAACGCTGAACTCAAGCGCAATCGTGTACTGTCTGGCAGGCGAGGTTGTGCATTCGGACGATGGTCAAAATAATCACGAATATTTCAAAATTACATGCACATCAAACCATGCACGACAAGAAGACGGAAAATGCGGTACACATTTATATAATGATATGGGCCATTTATGAGTATGTTTGGATTATCTTTTAAGAATATTTTGTATGTGTATTATTCACTTCAAATAGTGAACATTACTTTGAAAACTTATTACCAGAGAGCAATAGCATGTATTGTAAACAACAATCACTACCATTTGCTTATTAACAGTTGTACTCAAAATGACGTATTTAATTGCAATTTTAGTTCAAAAACGTGTTATAAATCGCGAAATATACTCTATATTATCTTTATGACAATTATTAAAACATAATAAAACATAACATGGCTCTCCAGATTATATCGAGGTTACCTTTGCTGGAACAAGGAGTATACTTGATCGTGCAATATCTTTAAAGGAATAAGATAAATATACAAGATTGATACCCCATACTGACACAATGCAGCATAATACCAATTGTTTATACACCGCGCGTGATCCTTTTATTTAGTATGTTTATACAATCTTCGAGAAGGAGTTTTAACAATATAAAGAAGTGAAACAAATCATACGCAACAGATTTTCAACTTCGTCTTTTCAGGCTGCCAGCAGCTTAACTTGAAGGGTTACTGGGATAAAATAGGACCGCATATACAAAATATTAGTCACATATCAAGTCCATATCATGCGACCGTTTTCTGCAAGAAATGATACGAAGCACATACTGCTCAACACGGCGAAAACTTAGACTACTATAATCTAAAATGTGCAAATGGATCTTGGCAAAGCGACTCCATTTGTCAGGAAATAGGTGCTTGGAATACGGCGTTATTATTTTATATTTAGCAGAGTCATAATTTCCTTTGTCATTTGTTATCCTTTTCGCCTTAAATCGTTCGATCAGTGATAATGATACACGTACACAAATCAAAAACTTGCATAGATCAACAGAAATCTTTCATTAACGTTTAACTTGTTAGTACCTCGTCAAGTAACTTCTAGAAGGAAACTATTACTTACGCATTGTTACATTTCCCAAAGGTGCGGGTGAATATACATGGTTTTATGTATAATTAAACTTCAATAAAAATGAATCTTTAATATTGTTTACTAAATGTGTTCCATTTAATGTGATCTAAACATGAACTCTTTTTTTTATAGTTTATATAGCATATTGCATAAAAGTGAGTTGTTTACTTGTCTACTCTCAATAGCTAAAGTTATGGTTTGATAAATTACGTAAAATGTTATTGTTATTCATGTTAAATCATGTTAATTGAAGTGTGTTTGACCAGTCATGATAATGTTTTTCCAGATTGGCATTACCCGCCACAAATGCCACATGCCAACCCCACCTTCTCAAACACAACTTACAATTCAACTGCCGTATACACTTGCAATACCGGTTATGTAATGCACGAAAATAACGCCATCACTTGTCTCTCAACTGGGAACTGGGATACACTCGAGGCGAACTGCACAATCGAAGGTGATATTTAATTTAAACCACAGAGCCGTGTTATTTGGCCTTTGTCACTGTATTCGATAATAGTTTACTGCAAGAACATTATATGTGCTGTTTCTTATTTAATATCGCATTTTTCATTATAAAGTTTTTTATTAGAATTATGCAATATGTAGATGAATTAATACATATTTTTTTCATATTTCGGACTGCGATAACATTCTAAGCTACTTATATTTAGACACATTTCTAAAACAGTACAAACACGTCGCGTTGTAGTATTACTCTACTCTAAATTAAGGAACATTTAAAAACCAAATGAATCATCAGCACGGAAACATATTATCATCCGCAATTCATTTTCTAAACAAAATGTCTTTTTTTTCTTTACAAACTTTATTGATATTACTCAATGTGTATCCTCAAGTTTCTATGGGTCTAGCGTGAATTCTGGTATACCAGGATGTTTCTCCTCGTGATGCAGCTTAAGTTTTACTTAGCATATATAAGTCAAGTTAAAATATGAATGAAAAAGCACAGTCCACTTATTTGGCCTAGTGCGCAAGTCCGTAGCAACGACCATAATTAGAATAAAGTGTGAAAGTAGTATTTTGCTTCAAAATCGCACATTTTTCACATTAACTTTAGTATAGTTAAACTATACAAATTTAAAAAATGCATAAACTGCCTTTATTTCATATGGTGAAAACATTTTTAACTTTGTAAAACTAGACAAATTGCTAAAACCTTACAAACCTCGTGTTGTGAATATTAATTCGAATAATAATAATATAATACTGCAATGGCACTGGTATCATAGGGAGTACAATATTTAATCATCCTCATGTCTTTTGTTAAGCCACGCGACCCATTTCCTACACGATACTAATTGAATTAAATCAACATGCATTCGCATGGTTATGTATACAACTATACATATTATAAATGCCTGCTAAATAAGTAGCTTAAAACTTTTAACGGGTTTTTAAAGGAACGTTAACATGTATATAGTTTAGAGATTATAATCAATAAACTGTTTTAATAAACTGTGTTGTTAAACTTGACAATTAGTTTATACAATACATATACACTGTTTTAGCAAACCTGTCATGGAGCTGTAGATTGTCGCTCTGAGTTGAAAATATGTTTATTCACTATCATACATTGTTTATTTATCTGAGATAGATTGACGAACTCCATCCGTGCTAAACAATGGTAACCGCACATTCGGCCACACAACCGTCAACAACTCTGTATGGTATACGTGTAAACGAGGTTATGATTTAGTTGGAATGAACACCATCCGTTGCCTTGAGACATGAACCTGGAGTAAATTAGAGGCGAACTGCACTTTAAAGGGTGAGATTCTTTGCTGTGATGGTCATGCGTTCAACTTAAGTCTTTCTTTTACGCTAAACATGTTTTATTACGTTTTAAGATTACGTTAGCATAAATGTTTCATGGTGAGATTTTAGGTTTTCGAACTGTCCATTAGTTCCTCCGTGCGTTAAGTTTTTCTTTTATTAGCTTATCATCATAAACCGCTATGGGTATTTTCAACAAAAACTCACAGTGACAAAACACATCGCAACCTTCAGGCATTCTAAATTGACTGACCAGTACGCAACCCAGTTTAACACCAGCTGTATTGCTATGTTCAACAAAACTTTCTCTACAACTGTACTAACACTAGCTCAACCAACCTCTCAGATGTTACACAGGAATATTCCTCGCACGCCAAGCTTTCAAAACGTTTCAACTAGTTACGGCCTGCTGCATATGTAAATCACATATACATTGGCAAAATTTCAATAATGAAAAATGTCCATGGTGTGCAATAGTGGTTGCAATTTTGATCGAATGCCCTTGCTTGATACGTCGGGTTTTATTGTGCTATTGTTAATGAATATATATCAAATATATATTAAAGTAAGTAAGATTATTTGATTGCTTGACAAAGAATTCAACGAACTAATAAAAACTTCACCAAGAACGGTCGCAATCACAGTTTTACTTAACCAGCTTACACATATCAACATACAAACTAGATAACTAACTTACACAACTGACTTGCCGACTGAAACATAAATGTATCTAACTGCATTTCTTATGGAGACCTAGTTTAAATTTAATCATGTTTCAAAATGGACCCATATAGTTAACTTATGCCATAATATTGAATTAGCAAACCTTGCATGGGTAAAAGACTTTCAAAAGCACTTTCATCAGTAACTGAAAACAATATTGTATAATATTTCGTCAATTCAATTTTGCTTAGAGAATCCAAACACATATACAGAACATTATATAGAGGATATTTGTTGGATTCGGTGGATTATCGATTTTAAATCACGAGTGATCATAGAAAATAATATTTTCACGAGCGGCGCATATGATATGATTACGAGTGAATTAAAATCGATATTCTACCGAATCCACCAAATTTTCTTTTTATTTTATGCCTTTTTACAGTTAATATACATTGTTAAAGCGTGTAACTAAATAATTTCGCTTAAATAATGACGTCATTTCGTCAAAACAAATGACGTCATTTCACAGTAAACAGTGAAAATTGTCGATAATTTTCACTGATAATTTTCATTGTTTGAAACAGTGAAATTTTCAGTTTTAATTCACTGATATTTCTTTATAAACCACCGGAAAGCATAAAATAAAAAAACATTAATATTTTCGCTAAAAAATTCAAACAGAGATGTATTGCTTGAATCGACTTCGACTTCAATATCTGTCCGATTTATCAAACACCAACACTCCAGATAAAAACCTATGTCTTCACGGACAAGTCCCATTACTCAGTGATGATGAATGATTCGGGTAACTACTTTTGAAATACTCATACATTCTGCTCCGCGTTAATTTTCTTTTTGATTAATTTAAAGGCAAAGAAACGTATGAGAACTCATCCTCATCATCAGTGTAATAGAGACTTCATTCCCTCCATAATCTTCAAATGTTAGGGAAGCCCAACGAAATGTGCGGCTAGAGAAAAACGGTCGGTGTATCGGCCAGTCGGCCTATCATCAAAAAATGTTACCAGTTTGTTCAGCGAATTACTTCCAAATTTCGAAAACAAACTGAAACCTTTTTTTTATAATTGAAAAATTGTACGGATGTTTATGACACTTTGTTCTTGCCCAATGATCCGCAAAATCCTTGTTTATATGTCATTAATCATAGAAGACATATTGGAACTGGGCTATCGGTCACTTATCATACGGTATCATGTCATATACATTATTATAATTAAATGGTGTACTATCAACAATTAAACAAAATATCAAAAATGTGTTTTTTCGGACGCTAAACACTGTGTACATCTCACACTACTTAAGACTAACAACATTTCCAAACCTTGGAAAACATACCGTTTAAATAATAACTACTTGTATCAACAGTTGCTCATACAATATAAGAGACCCTTAGACCACACATTTTGTATTCTTAACATCTAATTGTTAATTTAATGCAAGTTCCCATTTACATGTATTCTATTGTTTAACGATCTTTATACAAATAAGGATTTTCATATAGTTTATGAAATACATAAATTCAACAATGACAGTAATGGTTATATTTCCATTGACCTTTGTCGGTTTTCGCAATTAACTATGTCTATAATTATATATGTCTCTATGATTGTACTCAATTCTTATTCCAGACTGTCAAGACCCGCCAGTACTACAGAATGGCTTCCGCAACGCCATATCCACAACGTACAATGCAACTGTCATATACTCGTGCAACAATGGTTATACCATGTTTGGTGAGAGCTCCATCACGTGCCTCGACACTGGAAACTGGAGCGAACTGCTTGTAAACTGCACGATTAATGGTAAGAGTCTTGAAAAAGTAAAGCCTATAAATACAGCGTGCGTCGCTTTAGCATGCATGCTTGTCGTTTAAATTAATCATGATTGACGTTCCATCCCATGATCGTGTGTTCGCGTGCGCGTAAATGGATGAAAACATAAAAGTAAGCAACACACGTGATTTCTGGCCAAGACATATTACACGTTTTCATTTGCTCTGTAGATTAATGCTGTATTTTGAATCATATTTGGTTTCTACAGTTCGCGTTTTTCAATGTTATGCTACCATGCGTTTTATGTTATTAAGTGCTCCGTTGAATGTAAATGCGTTAAAAAACCGCGAGTGTTCTATCGTCATAAACTAATTGTCAAAATCTCGTTAGACTGAGTCCGCATCGATCGAAAACCTTCAGAGTTCGAGCGACATAATTGTAGACGATGTTTGACGTCCTTGTCGAGACATTTGCAGCCAGATCCTCGCATGATCTGTCTTAGATGAACAAGTGGTTATCCTTCGATTCTACATACAATATATATATGTATCGTCTAAGGCCTAATGTGTTATATCTTATTTATAAATAACCGTTAGTTCACAACCAAAGGGGTCTAGTGCGCCAGTAAATATGAAATATCTCGTGTAAAAGTAGTACGGATGTCTAACGTCATAACGCCAATTAAAATTATTTAAACATACAAAGATTACGGTTAATGTAAACCTTTGTTATATAAGTATAAACAATAGATTTCACATTATTCCATTTCGAGAAAATTCACGCTTATTATTAAAAATCTATGGTACTTACCCTTATCAAGATTTAATTCATGTTTAGTAATACATCGTGGAAAATATAGCAAAAGCGGAACATTTTATCAGTAACCTAATTAGGGTCAGAGAAGTATTAAATTAACTGCAAACATATTAAAATAGACTTACATTAATTGCAAATGAGAAAAAGTAATACGCCAAATTATGATTTAATAAGATCAATATGACTAAAGAGAAAACCATATGCGTCCAATCTGCTTCAAATCATCGTTTACGATAAAACTACGAGGTCGATATTGTGCACATGTTTTAAGGATTGGTATACGAGTATTTTGAGGTAATCAAAAGATCCTCAAGGTTATATCAAAATATAGTTCAGATAACGACCACTCGTGTACATGAACTTAAATACGATATTAATCGAATATTCATCGATTCGAACACTTCTGATCGGATGACAAATATTATAAACGTGTTGTGTTTTTACTTAACTGTACTTAATTCAAAAAACTTTATGCGATCACAGATTGTGGGAACACTTTTATGGAACATGGCGATTGTAACGCTACCTCCACATACTTCAAGTCTTCTGCAACATGTTCCTGTCATAGAGGCTACCATTTCACAGGAATTAAAACTAGCAGTGAGTGTCTTGCTAACGGAGTCTGGAGCGTGGTTCAAGGCAATTGTGTGATAAATGGTCGGTAGATTGCTTGGAAAAATTTATTTCAAAACTAAACGCTGAAAAATAAAAATGTTTAAATAGTATGTGTGTCTATCAAATGCTACCGATTGTTACACAAAGTACATATTGTGTGATAGTAAGCTTATATTTCTAACGATTGTAAAGACACAAAGCAATAATACTCTGCATCACACTACTCATAATTTATTCGATTTTTGTCCAGTGATGTTAGCGATTTTAATATACAGAGGCGGGTTTCTTTGATTAACATCTGTTTATTTTTCTGAGATAAATTACATTTTGTAATCACTGAACATGAAAAATACATCAATTTGTTGGTTGTCACTAAGAAATTCAGAACGCAAAACAGTCATTCAACATTGAAACGTCACATAACATTTACTTATTCATACATTTGTATCATACCATCGTTACCTTGTCTCACGTGCAGATTGTTGACAGCCTCCGATAGGCAATCTATCAACAATACATACTCCACTGACAACAGTTAACGCCTCGGCGGTATACGCGTGTCTCCCTGGATACAACACCACACATATTACAGAGCTCACGTGTACTGCTGACGGCAAGTAGAATGGAATAGCGCCAATATGTTCAGGTATTGTATTTAAAGCATAAGTTTAAGAAGTTTGAATATGATAACAAAGCTGTGCCGACTGCTTATGTTATTATTGGTGACACAATGGCATTTATAATTGAAAAATAGATCAACGTGATACAATGCACAACGATCTAGGAGTAGCGTTTAACAAGTGTACATCGATGTGCCACGTTTATGCATACTGACTCACAGGAGTGACAAAAACAGAGTATTATACAACACGTTTCGGCTTATGAAAACTTGTTTATACATATAACAAATATGTTTGATGAGAAGATTTAAAAATGCATTCCTTTGCTCAGATATCGATGAATGCCTCAAAAGAAATACGTGCCACTATAATGCCAACTGTACCAACACTGACGGCAGCTTTAAGTGTGAATGTCAGAACGGATATAGAGACCAGGTTGGGGTCGGGGGACAGCGCTGTGCTGGTACGTACTGATGACTTACTTTTGTATCTAAAAAAGTTTTTTAAAGGGGCATATCCAGGGTCATTTCGGTATTATATGTAATAATACAAAATATGTATAAAATGGTTTTGCACGAATGACTCGATTCTTTTACGGTCAATAAAGTATTCATTCCATAGTCATTAAAAAATTTCCCTTTGGGACACTTAAATCGGGCGCGGGAATATATAGAGCACAATATTTAGAGTAAGTTCTAAGAGGTACACATGATAAGGCTTTCTATAGGCAAAGGCTCGCATCCCACTAGTGGTTTGTGTCGATAATAACTTTTCGGAATGATTGTATTAATATATAATTGTTATTAGAAAACAAGCCTTTTTGAAAAGGATAAAAATATGCATGGTAAAACATTATTATAGTATGCGGGAAATACATTCGATGTTCCCATTTAAATCATTTATGTATATGCTCTTTACTGAGAATGTGCACGTTTGTTATAAAGACATTAAAAGCAGTGCTCCGGTTTTTATTTTGAAGCTTAATAGTTATTGCCATCTGCGATGTTTTCAATAGTGTTTTTTAATCCACTTAAATGTTTATGCCGTTGCATTGGTATTACGATATTTTACAGCAGGCATATTTAATACTTTGTAAACTAGTTTCTCATTCCGATGTGTTGTGGTTGTTTTTTGTTTATTACCTGACCAGCTTTGATTAATAGCATTGACTTAATAATAGAAGGTATTATTCCTATACAACTACACGTATAAGCATGTTTTTAGAACAATCATTGTTGTCTTCAAGACGAGTCTTATCTAAATTACTTAATTGTGTTGGTGTTAATAGTGTTTTTTTGTATTTAAGATGTAGATGAGTGCGCGTTTGATGGTGACTTTTTCTGTATGCATGCGCTAAACCAGACACGTGTATGCGTGAACATTGACGGAGGATATGTATGTGTGTGCAATAAGGGACTTACTGGATCCAAATGTGAAACCGGTACGGCCATCATCTTGAAGCTTTTTCCATATTTACAAATTTCGTTTCTTTGAATATTTGTATCAATACACATATTTAAATGTTCGCATTCAGGGAAAATAAAAGATTGTATACATACGCGTGTTTATGTATAATAGAACGTGTCCATAAAAAAGTATATCCCAACAACCGTACCTACCAAATTTTTTAACGATACTAAACGATAATAAATGAAAAAATACAAAACATTGAGTCTAAAAAATGTATACATTTGTTTATTATGTATCTTGTGTTTCACTTGTGATTATTTAGATATCATTGAATGTAATGACACGACCACGTGTGGTCCTCATGCTGACTGTACCAACACGCATGGTGGTTACTCATGCGCGTGCCCGGACGGCTATCCACAGGGAAACTCATATCTGGGATGCTTCGGTAAGATGACATTATAGTTACGATCGCTGTTAATTTAAGCACACGTTAAAAATGAGCAAATGTTGAGTCATATTAATGTAGCAATTTCAGATGAAACTCTAGTTGTGTGCATGCTTTTCTTGTAATAAGTCATTTTTTGCGAGAAACATAATGATGTGTGGGGCTTATCGTGTAAGTACCTGTTATCGAACAGCACCTATTATCGGACGTTTTGTTTTGGTTCTGTATGCACATGCGCAAAAGTGCGCATGACGTCACATTGATGAACAAATGGTCGCACATGAAGTCCATGACCTACTTGCCTACTTAGCTTGAAACAAATGCGCCGAAAACAGGTTAAAGGAATGCATTTATTGTTATTTACACCGTTTTGTGTGTTTTTTGCTAATACTTTTTGAATGCATTCATCAAAACGTGCATTTACACACCAAAAAGCATATTTCCGTTTGCAATTTTGATTGCAGCAGACGCAGATTTTTTGGCCGAGTCCGGGTCACCTGATAGTCATGTGACTTTGTATATACTGGAGTAGTATTTATGAAGTGTCGGGTAATAGGTCATGTTTACATCGGCCGCCATTTTGTTTTATCTGCTAGAGGTGACAATAATCAGGGAATCATTGTTATGAATTCTTGAAGGTAGTTTGCTGGAAAACTTTACAGATAAATCATTCAATGATTGAACTAATAGTCATTTGTTAAAACAAAATGTTTTTGTCATTTTAAGTGTTTCAATTTTAAGGTAATTTAACGTAATTTCTTAGGTGTTCAATAACTGGTTCGTCCACCATAATATTGAATAAGGATTTCAATATAGTTTATGAAATACATAAATTCAACAAGGGCAGTTATGGTTATATTTCCATTGACCTTTGTCGGTTTTCGCAAGTAACTATGTCTATAATTATATATGTCTCTATGATTGTACTCAATTCTTATTCCAGACTGTCAAGACCCGCCAGTACTACAGAATGTCTTCCGCAACGCCACATCCACAACGTACAATGCAACTGTTATATACTCGTGCAACAATGGTTATACCATGTTTGGTGAGAACTGCATCACGTGCCTCGACACTGGAAACTGGAGCGACATGCTTTTCAACTGTGTCATAAAGGGTAAGAGTATTGAATAAGTACAACAAAGCCTACAAATGCACTGTGTGTGGAGAATGAATTTTTTGTTATGTTTGTGTATGTATCAACTTTACTTTGACTAAAAAGAATTCTTAGAACCACTTCACTTTTTTTACCAGACTGTCAAAACCCACCAGTTCTGCAGGATGGCTACCAAAACGCAACATCCACAACATACAATTCCACTGTCATATACTCGTGCAAGCCAGGATATAGAATGATTGGTGATAACTCCATCACGTGCCTTAACACTGGAACTGGAGCGAACTGCTGGTAAACTGCACAATAAAGGGTAAGATTCTTGAATAAATACCACACAACATCAACACGCATGCGTTTACTTTGTTTTATATGTTATATTTGTATTTCAAACTAAAACCTGTGTTTTGTTTGAAAGATGTGTTGAATAATCGTTGAATAATCGCCTGAATAATCGTTTCCAAACTGATGTCTTTCTTCTTAAATTTTTCTTGATCTTATGCATTTCCAGGGGGGCACGCGTATACAGGAGCTTACCGCGTTTAAGTGAGAAAGTTGTTGCAAAACTTCAAAGGTGGCGTCGTTTAAGTGTTTTTCGTGAAGTAGTAGCGGATATTTTCACCCGGTAAGCCAGTTTATATTTATATTTCTTTTAAATGAATAAGCCCTTTCGGCTCTACGGTGTTTGTGCTCCCCTCGGTTTTTTGTTTCAAAACCGTAGACGTCGGAATAAAAAAGTTATTGAAGCAAAACCATCGACAAATTTGTTGTTTAATTTCTTGACCTTCGAGATGTTGGATGTTCGAATATCATTTTCTCTCATAATAAACAGTATGTGTGCATGTGTACAGTAAAATATAATATAACATAATCACGAATATTTTATTATCTCGACGCGTTGTTATGTCTATTAATCCATTTAATGCCGAATTATAACGGGTTAACCCCCCTTTTTGGAACTAAACTTCCTTTTAAGCACATTTTGGGACCTGACTTCCAAATGATTAACAGCTCTTTCCTATGTTACAAGGTTTTTTGCGAAATAACTTTCGTGAATGAATTCCGCATTGGTGCGAATGTCTTGGAAAACATTTTCACTTGAAGAAATCAAGAGTTTTCTTTTTTCTATTAATTGTTTTATTATCAATTTGTATTATTATATGTTTTATCGCGTACTTAACGCTAACATTTAGTGTGTGTAATATAAGACATTCGACGGTATTATAAACACAGTGTAATTCTAACCTGTTTATTTTAACACATATGGACATACTTATGTTTGAATATGCATCCAACGAAATACTATGCTTACCATTTCCAGATATCTAGACGCCAGTTATATATGTTGAGGATGCCAAGATTAAAAAAAGACGGCGTAATGAAGTGTGTACCGCTCTAGAATGCGATAGGTACATGAAAACCCACCAATCAAACAAAAAAGATTACGTCGAAGTACCTTGTCAAACAACCACATATACGTGCAATAAAAGTGTAATGAAAAACAGAAGAGGGTAAAGCCGGTTTGATACTAGTATAAGGTTGATGTAACCAAATACTGCCATTGTTGCGATTCGGAATACATGAAGCAATTTGGAATACATGACATCTGCTTAGAAGATGCATATCGGTGGATGTTTTTTTATGATACTTAAATATAAATTGTTTATTTAATACAATGACATTTGACGCGTTTTACCATAACGATACTGATACATGTATGTGACTTTGATGTGACACATTTTGGACGACCTTCTTTTAAACCAGTTCTGAGTTGGTCACAATATTATAATCGCAAAAAGTGAATTTGTAGTGGTTAGAAAGGTTTGTGCAAATGCAATACACGATATGATTTCAGTAGAAGTGATCAATATAGTTTTTATACATGTATGTTTTTTCCCTTTTATACCTATGTGAAAACATACTATTTATGACTGTTGTATTGAGGGAATAAAGTATTGGTTCACTTGGAAAGATTATTTCGTTTGTTTCTAACATTGCCTTCTAATCGTAAGTAATGTTAATATGTCAAATGCATAACGAATTAAATCCGACCCAAATCTTTTTTTATCATGTATGTGAGTGCTGAATACAATTGAAAATTTATGCAGAGACATCGTAGGAATAAATGACGAAACACAGATAATGGTTTATTTTGATAACAAAGTGAGAAACTAGTATCTTGACATATACGGAATAAAACCTTTGAAGTAAGTAGCACTTTTAGCAATTATATGTCAGACGTGTCTATGTAGACTTTATAAATAAAACAAAAACACTACAAACATCAGCTGTACATGTTTTGTTATGTTCGTGTTTTTTATTTGCTGTTTTAGTCCGGCTCTGTTGAAGGATTCTTTCTTGCATATTCTACATTTAATCTCATGTGGTCCATGAATGGGGCATGATATCTCAATCCTCCCCTGATGTAAAATTCCTCATTACATATAATGCAACGAAAGATGCACTTGTTTTAGCCCTTTAACCTGCATCATCTGAAAAGACAGTAAAAGAATGGTTAAAAAAAGTTCATAGCAGAATAAAGTCAACACGTCATAAAATACATGAAATTAATTATAATATTACTGAAAGATAAACGTTCTTATATCTCGTACATCAGCCACCACACAACCAATTTTTTTGAAAATAGGTGAATTGATTCAATTTTTGGCAGGTTTTTCGAACAGCATTATTATTATTCTACAGTAAGTAACGTGATTAAGAAAACACTTATATTGCACCACGTAACATACTATGAAACTATAATATTGAAGTACACATATACACTTTATTTAAGATGGGTAGGTATATCATGTCAAGCTCTTTTACATATGAAAGAGCTGTTTGTCATTTGGAAGTCAGGTCCCAAAATGTGCTTAAAAGGAAGTCAGTTCCAAATAAGGGGGTTAAACCAATAATGTTTGCCAATAAATTAATTATCAGTGATAAAACGGCGTCGGTAAAATGAAATAATCATGATTGTATTCATATTTTACTGTTTACGTGTGTCAATACTGTGTATTATAAGAGAAAATGATATTTGTACATCCAATGTCTCGAACGTCCCGTAAGTAGACAACAGATTTGAGGACGGTTTTCCTTCAATAACTTTTTTATCCCGACGTCTACGATCTTGAAACAAAAAACCGAGGGAAGCACACACACCGGAGAGCCGAAACGGCGTATTCATTTAAAATAATTATAAAAACAAAGGGGTTTACCGGGTGAAAATATCCTCCCTTCCTTTAAGAAAATCCAACAAACGACGCCATCTTTGAAGTTTTGCAACAACTTTCTCACTTAAACGCGGTAAGCTCCCGTATACGCGTTCCCCCCTGATTTCATGTTTGGTTAATCTGAGACAGATTGTGGAACGCCACCCATGCTGACTAATGGTCATCGAACATTCCTTAACACAACCGTAAATTCCACAATAGAGTATACCTGTAACCCAGGATATGACTTGAATGGAATAAGCAATGTCAGTTGCATTGAAACAGGAACCTGGAGTGTATTGGAGGCAAACTATACCATGAAAGGTGAAACATATATAATATGCCTATGTCGTTATTAATTGTTTTCAGAATCGATTATGCCGTCATGCAATTATTTAAACCAAAATTGTCTTAATTTTTATGATCTTACCACTAACCCCGCTTTATTTGCAGATTGCCATAGTCCCCCAGTCTTAAAAAATGGCTTCGTCACCGTTTCAACGACAGCCTATAATTCCACTGCCGTATACACATGTTCTTCTGGTTATGACATGCACGGACCTAACACCGTGGCATGCCTTGCGACAGGAGAATGGGATAAACTTGATGCGAACTGCAACATCAAGGGTAAGATCAATATAGAAACTGCAATTAATAAGTCAACGAACCGATAAAACTGGGCCTCTTCGCACATATTAAAACCCGAATAATACTCTTAAATGTAGATGCCGGCTGCTCGGGGATGAGGTCTTCCGAATGTGACAGGACTGAACAAAAGTCAATGATAAAATATGTTGTTGTCTATAAAGGCGATTTGTTTCCCTTATTGTTCATGCCGTTTAGAACACTCATTAGCGAAAATGTTTACTTATCAAATTATTGAATAACTTTAATTTAAATTTAATTCGGAAAATGTATAAACTTATATGATATATTTATCAGTTTCATCAGTGGAATAATGGATACATGAAATCAAAGAAGATTTTTCATGTTTTGTTTGCATTTTAAATCATATCGAAATTATGAAGATCACCAATTTTTATTCGATTCTAGCTTCGATCTCTCTTTTTAACTACATATTGTATTCACTATTTCGAGACATTACGGCACATTCTTAACAATGTCATATTAAACGTAGTTTTCACAAATCATTTGGAAAAAAAAAACGTTTATGCTTTTGTGCTATTTCTTAAATTGAAATATATATATATATATATATATATATATATATATATATATATATATATATATATATATATATATATATATATATATATATATATATGTTACTGCCAACCGCTCATTTGAGTATTATAGGCAGATATGGACACTGTCGAGTCCGTTTCCTGGAAAGAAACAGTACTTGGTGTCTATGGAGGAGATAATGAGAACACTCACCGAGTAGGGAGCGAATCCACGAACTCCCGATCGCTAGGTGGACACCTCATCCACTACACCACCGCGACCTTATGTATATATATATATATATATATATATATATATATATATATATATATATATATATATAAACATGATATTCGTATGCAAGGGTATTTCTAAGATTATAACATATTTACAAATAATGCCGATCGATAGCACAATAGCCATACCTATTTGTAGCGTTAACGTTTGTATATGCATGCTTTATCTGTATATTCAACACGTTTAATCGATATAAAACTTATAACCGTTATATATATATAAACATGATATTCGTATGCAAGGGTATTTCTAAGATTATAACATATTTACAAATAATGCCATGAAAGCACAATAGCCATAACTATTTGTAGCGTAAACGTTTGTATATGCATGCTTTATCTGTATATTCAACACGTTTAATCGATATAAAACTTTAACATATTAAGTTAATAATGAAACCGGCATGTGTTTATCGAATTAAAATTACAACTTTTCTCGTCAAACCTGTTCATTTAAAGTTTTTATAGACGCATGGTTATATGGAGATTCCAAAAGTTTTGTTGCGGAGATTCATCTTGCTCAAATTGTATATTATGTACCTCTCAGTACTCTGTACATATTTATATCAAATAACTATAAATTTAGGTTGTGTCGATCTCCATCTTCCCGAACACTGGTAAACAATTGGACCCAACATTCAACATATCAAGATCCTACCAATTCCTTATCATGCTTTGGTGTATTGTCAACCTGGTTATAGCGCACTCCTGGCTAGCCACCACACATACTCAGAACACTTTCTAATCACGTGCAGAGACGGTACTTGGAAATCCCACTCGGTTTGCCAAAAGATAGGTAATTATATACCATTACTTATCTGTTTTCCGTTTTTAAAATGTGTATATTTTATTGATTTGTTATTTTGTAGTGATAACATAATTTTTTTATCAAGCTGTATAGGTACTACATTTAGTGAACTTGTAATTTGATTTGACTTGCAATGTCTTGCCAGCTTACAATTACAACAATCATCAAACTTAAAGAGAATGACAAGCAATTTAATTAAATAGAACCGTTATTTCTTATTATATCTAAAAATCAGTTGAGAAAAAATATATTTAATATTTTTTAATGCTTTAACTCTTTATTCGAAACGATTTTGACGTATTCAAACATCTTAAAAACATATATTTTCTTACTTAACTCAAAATAGTATTTCTCTGTTACACCTCGAAAAAAACACATATCCTCTACAGATTCAGCTTAAATTTACATTATATGTACTCATCAATAATTTGTATGCGAAACTTTCTTTCTATAAGATACGATATTGCTAACCAACTGCTTGTGCATAGTATAGTTAACATTAATGCTTTTGTAGATGCAGCACATCTGATCGGATAGCAAATCGTCTATGACATGGAACTGAAATGTTGTGATGTGGTTAAAATTAAGTATGGGTAAAAAATAACTGTGTACATTATTTGTGGTGATGGTCGTCCATGTGTTTTGTTGTATTGATTACAAAACCTTTACTGAAAAAGAGTCAATAACGACTGACTGAATTTGTAAGAATATTGCTCAATAATTAATCGGTTGTCTATTTGTAAAACCGATGGCCGTCTCTTAGGTTAGTCAAACAAAAAATAATGGTTTAAAAAGATCGTAGAATATACAGCAAGACTGAACATTGTGAGGAAGCTTTATATTAGTCCATAAAACTTGAATGTATTTTAACCTAGCATCTACCTAACATTAAGATACAACGAAAACAATAAAATAAGAATCTTTACAATGGATGCTTTTTGCAAAAATAATTATAAGTGTTCATTGCGGGATTAAACTTTGCACATAATGAATGCTGCTAAAGACTATGTAAGCGTATATAACTGTTATTGTAGATGTACATCTATTTCATGGAAAATTCAAATATACACACTGTGGAGTTTTATTTAATTCAATATATGACATTATGGAGTCGTTTAAATGTGTTCCAAATGACTGAAAATACCACACATTCAAACATTAATAATTCAAATGACTTAATTTTTCAAATATTATCACAACACTTACGTGTCTTTACAGCAACCCCCACTCTTACGCGTGTTGTGTGAACAGTGTTACATAGATGTAATGTAAAAAAAACAGGCGACCTTGTAGGACTAGTTTTAATCAATCAATAACTTATTAACACGTTGAAATTGTATTGTGGTTTTAAAGTCTTCTTCGCCGCACTAACCTCGTGATCTTTGTTTTATCAAACTTTATTGAATCTGTTAAATCAACATGATTTGTTTTGAATTTATATATCTAAAGACAATACTCATATTTGACCTAGACTTAAACATTTTTTGACCAACCGTCAATTCCTTTTCAAGTTATTAACCATACCTAAATCGATTTATCTTTTTCATTGGATAAGGGCGTATTGTATTATTACTTGTGTTTGAAACAACGGGCATCAGCCCGTTGTTTATTTAATATGTAATATAAAATAAAATAATGGTTGTGAACAAGATAAGTTCACATAATTACGAAAGTTTTGAATCTGGCTCAGCCTCGTTAATCGGAAAGTTATATAGATTGATTTTCACAAATATTTCACATATTTAAACATATACTGCTCTAAAACCACAAAGTCTTTTGTAATAATGGTTTTAAAATCGACTATTTATTCTCTACTAAGTTTGTTCAAACCCTGTTTATGTGGTGAACCTAAATATAGATTTGTATTGCAAAATGACGTGAACGATTTGCTACGATAAAAACAAACTGGCATACTGGTTTAAAATAAAGTATGATGAGTCGTGTAGTATGCGTTTCCGCCTTCGTTGAGGGAGTGGAGGGACTAGTGGGTTGATTTCAATTGCCGTGAAAGTAAAAACCTCCATCAGAGCGACGGCACTATCAAGCAACAGCGGCCTACAAATTCTATATATAGAGGCTTTGATGGAATGACGATCCGTCTCGTTAAAAATAGTAGAGTAGCAAATAAGGTCATTTTCGCTACGATGTCTAGAAAAGGTTTCTGTTCGACGAAAATGTGACATTAACCAACATTTCACTCAACTGCTATCCAGGAAAGTATCTTTCTCTTCTTTAAACAAACGATAAAGATGTGTAACTTTTGGTACATTTAACACTTGACACTCATTCTACAGGTAAAAGAAGCATAGAAACAAAAAGTGTGCGTTTTTATAATATTTATCAATATGGTTTAGTTCAGTTAGTACATAAATTAATCAAAACCGTCTTCTGCACGTGAAGCTTAAGCCCGTCCTGCAAATACACAATTAAAAACGAAGTATACAACTACTATTGCAATTTTTTGTTATGCTCTAAAAATGCAATGACATACACACATACTTTCTGCATACAAACTACAGCATAATTATAATTTGTATCACCAGAAATTATGACACAATCATACAATACAGTATCCCCAAAGATAACAAAGTATCAATTACATACACGTTATACAACTAGATAAACTATATTTCAATTGAGACTAATATTGTTGGTGGTCCTGACCGACTTATGTTAATACATAGTCTAATAAACATCTAAAAAAAAAGGATATATGCATTTTAGTTAACATCATATAAACAATAAAACACAGATGAACCTACAACTTGTGGAAGCAGGCGTCACAGCGCTTCATCCAGGTAATGCATACTTTATCAACTTTGGCTTGTGGCCTTCTTGATGTATTGTTAAATAAACTGAAAAAAACATCCAGGTTTTGTTACTGCAGGTGATGTCAAACTGTAAATTGTTATAAGTGCACACAGTAGGTCTATGCAATTTTGAAATAACGTAAAAAACCATCGTGAACCACGCAAATATTAAAAAATACCGCTTACGTTACACTTTGAGTGGGGGGAGAGATGTCGACAGGTTGTGTACAATGGAATAGCATTAATAGATGTGAAGAAAACATGCACATTTTGAATGCTGCAAACGAAAGTTTAAAAAAAACGATTGGTACATTTGTAAATATATTCTGCAGCTTTCTATTTAAGAATTGCCCTGATAATTGTTTAGGAAACATTAACACTTGGCTGTATGAAAAGTATAAAACAAATAGCATTTGCATAATCTGCATGTTTTATGAAATGTATATCTGATCTTTAGGAGTTTTTCCGTTAATATTCGTTCAAATCAAAATCTCACACATTACACCAATGGTTTGTAAACTCGACGTGATATGAAAATATTGCCTTTCAGGCTGCTTTAAATTTCAACTGATTTGAAGACAACTCTACAATCTCATATCATACCAAATGTCAACCATCTCGCTTTACTCAGAGAGTTCACTTTGAAGAGATAAGATAACACAAGATTGTACTCCGACGGCGGTGTTGCAAGTGTGTTATAGCAAATGTAGTGACTCTAAAGATGCCATCGATAATAGTATTTTCTGTCGCAATATACATCGGAGTTTTCTGTGGTGCATCACCTAATGCAGAGAATCAAGGTAAATGTAAATTTGAGAATATTTTTTGCGTAATCAGTACAGAGTAACTATGTTGAACCAGTAAAACAAACTATTCAGAATGAACTAAACATGTCAGCCTATATCGTTATTGTTCCCAAACGCATAACTATTATGTACACATGCACCCTTTTACGTATTATGTTTGAATATATAAACTTTATTTTAAACGATCATTGAAGTTTTTAAGCAGATCATGTCTTTTGATATTTATTATCTAATAACTGCGAAATCGACGAATTGCTTCTTCATGTATTAACGCTTTAATTTATTTCACAATTTTATTTTATCAAGATGTAAAACAATTGTTTTCAGCAGAGTAAGATATAGTGCTATAAATGCCAAAATTGTAAACAATATTTTACAATTATAGGCACGTGATATAATGTTCTTTTGGTCAATAGTGTATGGTTACTAAATGATTCCGGTCGATAGAAGTATTGACTATTTCTAAAACCATTTTACTTACTTAAAACATATAAATATTTCAATTGACGTGTTATGATTCTATTTGTCACAGCTTTGCTAAATAAAAGTTGATCAACATTTGGTGGAAGATTCAACAAACAATTGAATATTGTACAAAACGGTGCGAAATCATAATTTGAGATTGATTTAAAACACACGCGAAACGATTAAATACTTAGAAGTATTTGTGTTGTTTCCTTAACCTCTAATACAACACAAATATTGCTTCTTCAAGTTCAAGTAAAATACATTGTACAATATAAAGAGTGCGGATGACCGAGATGCTAGGGAAAGACCTTTTAAATCCAAAGTTCAACGTTCCAAATCCCGAAGGCGGCTAACTTTCTGTTCTTTTAATGTCATCTTTAATCGTATTTTATCATATGCTATACCCTGTTTCCCATGTTATACAACCATTACATATTTTTTATATTACACATGTGTAATTCAACATTTTTAAGCGTTTTCATTGGCTTAGTTTTCGTTTATTGACCAATCGCATTTTGGTATTTTGCTGAAATGACGTTGCAAATTACGTCACGAAATGTAAAAAACATTCGGGATTTATCATTATGTTTGCGTAAATATTTATTTATTTAATTTGCTCATTAAAAAGCATGCGATAAAAAAGATTTGACACTCGTTGTCATATCATACCATATTTTATTAAACTCGTCCAGGAAATTCGTTAGTAAGCTCGCCAAAGCCTCGCTTACTAACACAATTCCTAAACTCGTTTAATAAAATGTGGTATGATATGGCAGCTCGTGCCAGATCCTTTATGTATGTGTATACAAGGTTACCAAAGTGTCTAGTTCCGATATTAACTATACCAGTTTATGTTATTTTTTTACGAAATTGCCAATAAATGTGAAACCATCTTTTCAAAACAAACTTTTTGTTTTCCTATTCATTTTCAGATATATTGGTGCTTATTTTATTTGCGACTTATACCTACAGTTTATGCAACAGATAACGTATACTAAATTTGCGTTTATCTTGAAAACGCGAAAACATAGTCTTTGAGATGTCGTATGGCAAGAACAACATTTCTTTATCGGAATTATATCACACGCTGTCATGTTTACTACCCTTTTTTAAACTGCGTAACATCTGCATTTAAATTATTTTGTTTTTATCATGAATTTTTAATAACAGAACTTCAGATAGCCAAATATTTAAACATTCTTTTCAAATATAGATATATTTAGTAAAAGTTCATTTCCAAAAAAATATAACATAATATTCTGAATCTGGATCCCTGAGGTGTTTTTCTGCCTAAGTTTGGACTTGATTTTGATATACCTATTAAAAAACAAATAAGTGGTATCAACGAAATGTTGCTGCTTCTGCGTGTAAATAAAGTACAAAACAGTTTATAGAGTGGATATTTCATAATTGCATGTAATCGTTATGTTATTATCTTTCAGGTTGTCCCGATCTCAACAATCATGCAAACTGGGTAACAATTGGACCTTATATTAAAGATATCCAGTTGATAATTAATCGAGGTCGTGCGACCGTTTACTGTCAGACTGGTTATCTCGCATACCTTAAAATGACAGGAATAGTTTCCAATCACTTCGCAATCACGTGCAAGAATGGGGTTTGGGATGTCGACACTGTTTGTCGAGAAAAAGGTAAGTCCAAAAGCATAACACTTTATTCAAATTAATAATTTCATAAACCATTAAACCACGAAAAGCACCCGATCTAGACACAACATTTCCAAGCAGCGATTTCAAATATATTGTATCCCGTAATCCGAGAAGGTAATATAAACTGAGGCGTAAGCCGAGGTTTGCATCACCATTTCAAGTTTGGCAATACTTGTTATTAACCCTTTACGTGACGCGCTTATAATTGTATTTAATCGAACAAATAAACCGTGTCATTGTATCGAAATAAGCAATTTGGGTGAATCAATTGGTCCTGCCTAATATCATATACATATTTTGGACCCTGCAAATTTAGGACTTATAAAATTAAGTTACAAAATGACAAAATCAGCTTTCCGAACTTTTAAATTTTAGCATTACAAATGTGCGTCAAAAACTGTAATTACAAGCCATGTTTACATGATGACATGTTGTCGTTTGAAAGTTTTTGTACGTCGTGAGTTAACATAATAATAATATTAATCATAAGGAGCAGACTCGCATCACACAGGATGGAATAATGCTAATGTATTCAAAATGTTTATTGGATATTAAAGCCGACTATGTGATATCAAATTTAGTAAACACATGACTGCGAAACACTTTAACACGGCAATGGATGTAGATTGCGAAATATAATGAGCAGTGTAATTGGATGGAATTTG
Source organism: Dreissena polymorpha (assembly GCF_020536995.1). Classification (NCBI taxonomy): domain Eukaryota; kingdom Metazoa; phylum Mollusca; class Bivalvia; order Myida; family Dreissenidae; genus Dreissena; species Dreissena polymorpha. Next base: position 11,872,029 of record NC_068366.1, on the reverse strand, counting down.
TTTCTTGTTTTGAAATTGCTATTCCATTTTAAGCAGGGTCGTCTAAACTGGTTTTAACAATATGTATTAGCAAATGCCTTACACACAAATAGATCTTTTTATTCAAAAATGGAATATTCTGACCAGTCATAGCGAATTTCGAAAACAATCGCGTTTTCGAAATAGGTCTCTCGTTTTGTGCATAGAAAAGGAATTGAAAATGCTTATTTCTGGAGTATTTTCTTATTTTTTAATGTATCGATGCTGGCATTTTCTAATACGTTATGTAAATTACATGGAAACAGTATGATGCAGCGTTTTCAAAATTGAACGTTCCAAAATATTCAAGATGGTCGCAAATTAATGCTTACCTTTATATGACGATGTGTAATGCGCAAACAAAACAATATGCCTATATGTAATGTTAATCTTGAGGCTGAGTAAATTTGGTAACCCTTTTGCAAGCTCTACACGTATTACAATAGAATTGTACATAAAAATAAATATCATGGGTTACTGAGGGAACAATGTAAGCGAAATATAAAACCGCGTCAACATTTCTTGCATAAAACAATAATTAAGAAGAATGGAAAACAATACAATTGTAGATGTTGCATATTCATCATAACTGTGTGAGTAGGATTTTTACATCAAGTATCATGGTTTCTTTCTGAGAGGATTTCAATGATGCCCGTTGCTCCTTTTAAACTCTTATAGACAAGAAGGAATTAAGTTGAGATTAGTATTGACTTAATTTAATTGTCACTAAGAAAAGTGTTATTCTATGGGTATGGCGCATATTAACCAAGGAGTAATTACGTTGCAAGTAAATATAACTTAAATTTCTTTTATGGCTTTTCAATTAGAATAACAGTGCTGTAAGATAACATTGTATTTACACTTTATTTTATTTATTATTTATTTTATTTACACTTGTATATTAGTGATTAGTGCTGGGCCACGACGCTTCATACAAACGATTTTAACCCCCTATTATTTGTATTGACCGTTCCAATGTGGTGATCAAAGATTCCGTCAATTGTATATTTCATGTTGTATTGTTTCTATCTATTGTAAGGACGATTGCTAACATATAACAGAAGTTAATGGTAAACAAAACATATGTCCTGATACACTGGAGTTTTATTGTTTGCTATGTTCAATATAAAGTGAAATCTTCAACTAATCACGATGACAAAATTAATTTGCGTGGGTCTAACCCATCGAACAGATGTTGCAGTTCCATGGATCTAATACATGTGTCACCATTTGATTTACTCGTCATGTTAAAACACTATTGATTCATAGATTCTCTTGAGCAATAGTTGGATTGGAACAAACACGGAGTGTGTTTATGACACAAAGAGTCAGAAACAGACGTGGACAGACAAACAGAGCGACAGACATAGCGATAGACAAATAAAGAGACCGACAGACAGACATACACGCATACACACAGACACACAGATAAATAGACACACAGACACACAGACAGAGAAAGGAGAAACAAACATATATAAATATTGGCATTATATGGGGATGCGTACGAAAAAAATGAGGTCAGCCTTCATAGTCAATGTTCTGATATATTTCGGAATATCTTTCATTCGAAATGTTTAACATAAATAAAATTAAACACGTTTAATTTGCATCTACTATTTAATCAATTTTTAACACGCGAGATTCGTTGTCCTACAACTGTATAAGAAATGATATTCTTCAAAAAGCCAAGGAAGGATCAGTTTTGACTTTTTTAACAAGAGATTAGCTTAAATGATAAAACAATGTTTGGCATGGTACTGCATACTATAAAATGCATTGCTAATGCTTAAAAAATAATGCTTTCCCGTGTGTCATCGGCCACAGAAATGCTTGTGAGAGAGAGAAGGAAGAACAAGCCATTGGTAACGACTAAAATCATGGACCTGTGTGACAAAATAAAAGAGATGAGGCATGAGGGGTACGCCAGTCGTCTGGACTATATGCACAATATTAGAAAGCGGAGAAAATGGAGGTAAGGAAGAAGATGAAAGAGGCCAATGAGGAATGGATTGAGGAACAAGGTATCATAATCGATAAAGAGATAAGTGCTGGCAGCAGTAAAAAGGCATACAGGCATCCTTAAGATCCTCACGAAGGACCAGTCAGTCCAAGGCCAGTGTTATATCAGACGCTGACGAAATCTCCTTACCGAGAGTGCTTCAGTTTATAACAGGTAGACTGAATACTGTAGTGCCCTCAACAACTACCTCATTCAACCAGTCTCCTTAAGAACGATTCCAAATCTTTTGGGCGACGAAAGTCCATCCAAAGGCAGAGGTGGAGAAGGCGTGGTCTTACGGCAGGACATTCTCCGTTAGTGGACAAAGTCCCTTCCAAGTTGATTAAGCAAGGAGGATTGGAAACGACTGCAGCAATGACAACGCTATGTCAAAAGATCTGGGAGGAGAAAATATAGTCTGAGGAGTGGACACAGTAATTTGTCATACCAATACCGAAAAGGGGCAACCACAAATTCTGCGAGAATTACCGCACCGTCAGGATCATTTGTCATTCCATCAAAGTCATGCTACGCATCATTCTTAATCGATTTCAAAGGTAGACCAAGGAACCGATGGCAGAAGAGCAGGCTGGACGGAGCACAGTGGAACAGATCTTCAGCTACGGAATCATTATTGAGAAACACATGAAACACCAACTCTTCCACAACTTTATTGACTTTAAGAAAGCTTTCGACCAGTGTAACACGATGACCTATGGTATATTATGAGAGAATTCTACATTGACGAAGGGCTGGTGCATGCCATTCAAGAACTCTACGGAAACGCCAGCAGCGCAGTACTTCTCAACGAACAGCATGGGGACATCATTGGGCTTCTGTCAGAAATTACTGATTCCTCCCGTTCTCTTCAACCTTTTCCAAGAAAAGATAATGCAAAGACTCTGCATGAACATCACACTTCAATCAAAAGTAGACTCTATGAAAGAGCAAGAGCATGCGGGATGGAGGTCAAAACGGAGAAGTCGAAGATCACCGTGAACAGCGCGACCAACACCAGTACAGACATCACCATGATCCGCGAGACGCTAAAAGAAGTGACCCAATTTATTTTTTTTAGCGCAACTCTGTCCAAGGATGGTACCAGTACTACTGACGTCCGAATATGAAAATTGCCATGGCGACCGCAGAGAAGGCCAGAATGAGAAGGTTGTCGACAAGCAGTTCCTTCAGCTTCCCCGGCAAAAACAGGCTCTACATGTCACTCATAATAGCCATCCTACTAAACGGCTGTGAACCGGAAAGCTTCACGCGGACACAGAACGCAGGATACAGGCATTTGAATGTCTCCGAAGTCTGCACCGCATCTCCTTCACGAAGCACACGACAAAATATTACGTCCGGAACATGACTGCAACACTTGTTGATCCACAAGAGCCCGTACCGGCGACCGTCAAACGACGAAAGCTTGCTTTGTATGAACACTGGTCACCAGGCATGACACTCTGTGCAAGACTGTTCTCGAGGGCCCGCTTGAGGGAGGTCAATGTCGGGGTGGTCAGACGAAAAGCTGGATGGACAATTTAAATCAGTGGATTAATTACTCTCAGAAGCACACAAAAGACCTGATTGGAGAAGGATTCCTGTATCATCCTTGCATATTTTTACTGATTTTTTAACTTGTACAAGTGTTATTCTCTTGTACAAATGTGTAGCCAATTAACAACTACATAACTACCAACAAAATATGTAGTAGATAATTTATATTATTCCTAACATATACATTTTACGACAATCAACAACACTGCAACTTAAAATCTGTGAACAAATGAATCCATTTAGGTTAACAGATACAATGTCAAAACTATCTACTAGCAAATAGTCGAGAAATAACTAATACAAATACGAAGTGCAATTTACAAGCTACTACCTTTATACCGTAAATATACTAAGGTCAATGCTATTTATATAACCTTTTGACCCCTAAAATGAAATAATTGCATCTACAAGAAGTTATCGGTGTAACATTCTAACTTTAAATGCAATTACAAGCTACAATATATATATATGCTATGTACAGATAGACCACGCAATGCAACTTATTGTCAACCAAATCATTTTTAAATCAGTACAAAACAAAATGTTTCACCAATGAAACTGACACGTATCAACCGATGAACAAGTCTGAAATGTATAATTAGTTTCTCATTGTATAATCAAAAAATATCTCTCCTTGTATAAACAAGAAATATGCCATCATTTTTTCTAATTAACTTAGAAATTTAAAGACAATCTAATAATTACATTATATACACCATTTTCTTGTATACACTATTTGTTAAACTAAGTAAAGCTATATACTTTAGCCTACATTTTCTGAAACTAGGGAGAAAATATTTTCTTTGGCTTAACTTTTCTCCCTGCTCTGGTAATATAAGGATTTTCTATCCTTTCATCATCATCAACTTTCTGTGTATCTGATTCTAGAATCTCGATAGAATCATCAGGATGTACCTCCTCCTCATTTTCCACAGAACTTAACTCCATATCATGGGGTGGACTTGGAGAAAGACAAGGTTTTAATTGATCTACGTGGACCACCAGTATTTTTTGGAATGGACATGTTGGATCTGATAGGTGACATCAGTTACCTTTCTCAATACTTGATATGGCCCTACCCACCCTAAAACTAATTTTACTTTTTCATTTGGTGGATACCAGCGCCATACCATGTCATTTTCTTGAAATGTTCTGGGTTTTAAACCCCTGGCATATGCTTTATTTTGTTTTTCAGCTGCTCGCTGTAGGTTTTCAGCAACCTTTGCATAGGCATTTTTTATTGCATTTCGGAGCCATTCCACATAATGTGAAGGACAAGTAAAGCATGCTGGGACTTTCTCTTGTACTATACATAATGTCAGTAGGCAGCATTCATTCTCTACCAAACATAAGTAAATTTGGTGAACATTTAATGCTCTCATGAACAGATGAGCGATAAGTCAACATTATGAAAGGTAAATGGTCATCCCAGTCATTTCTAGTTTCATTCACAAACATTGCCAGAAGTGATTGAATTGTTCTATTATGTCTCTCTACCATTCCATCTGATTTTGGATTGTATGGAACTGTTCTTTTTTTTTCAATGCCCAGTAATTTACAAGTATGTGCAAATAGATGAGACTCAAACTTTGGACCTTGATCTGTATGTATGATAGAAGGAACAGCGAATCTACATATGAAATTTGTAACTAGCCTGTCAGCTACAGTAATGGCTGTATGATCAGGCAAAGGATACGCCTCTGTGTATTTCGTTAAATAATCACTGACTACCATAATATATGTCATACCATTGGTTGTTGTAGGTAAGGGACCCATTATGTCTATTTCTATCCTATCTAATGGTTGGTAAGATATGTCCTGTTTCAAAGGAGATTTACCCATACCAGGCCCAGGTTTGCGCCTTTCAAATGTTTCACACTCAGCGACCCAGCGCTTCTGTCAGCATTCAAATTTGGCCAATAAAATCTTTGTCTGATACGAGCAATAGTTCTATCTCTACCCAAATGTCCTGCAGTTCTGTTTTTGTGCAAAGAATCGAAAAAATCACAGTCTACTCTATACAAAACATTGCCTTTGAACTGTAAGCTATCCCACAAACTCCACAACGTTCTAACATTTTGTGAAAATCTAACAATGACAGATTTACTAGGTTTAAGGTCAAATCTTTTCTTTAAGTCAATTACAATAGCTATGTCAGAATATTGACTCTGAAAATGGGATAGTTCCTCTAATGACCAGATTGGTAACCAATAAGGCTGGTTTTGTTCTTCGGGGTCAGAATTATCAAGATTACTTATTTTTCTAACAAACATTTTCTGTGCATAAACTGTGTCAGTAAAAGTAGTTAATTTGTCACAGTTAACATACATGTTGCATGACAGTCTGGACAGGTATCTCTTTTACATTTCCTGGGATTGTGCGACATGGCATCTGCATTGCTATGCAAAAATCCTTTCCTATATTGAACTTCAAAGTCATAGGTATCAAGTACTGTGAGCCAACGTGTCAACATGCCTTCCGGTTCCTTGAAATTGTTAAACCATGCTAAAGATGCATGGTCGGTCCTTACAATAAATTTGCGACCCCACAAATAATGTCGAAATTGTTTCAAAAGAATTGTGTCACCACAGCTAACAACTCTATTAGTGTAGTACAATATTTTTGTTGTGATTTGTTCAATGACCTACTTGCATAAGCAATTACCCTTTCTTCCCCCTTTTGAATTTGAGACAAAACTGCACCGATATCAGTTTGACAACCATCCGTATCTGTTCCTGTAGTATCAGGGAAACCTAAAACTGGGGGAGAAATTAACATTGTTTTTAGGTCTTCAAAAGCGGTTTGACAAGTATCTGACCAGACAAATTTTCTTCGTTTTTGCGTCAACTCAGTTATTGGAGCAGCTAACTTAGCAAAATCAGGAATGAACTTCGATACTAACTGAGAAGTCCAAGACAGCTTTTAACTTCAGTTTTGTTTTGTGGAATTGGCCAAGATTGAACAGCTTCGATTTTGGAGGGATTACATGAGATCCCTTTCTCAGAAACAATATGACCAAGGTATTCAACTTGCTTTTGAAACAATTTACCTTTGTTTGGTTTCAGTTTAAGATTTACATAGCGAAATCTGCTAAAGAATTGGCGAAGATTTTGTAATGTGCTCTCGAATGTATTACTAAAGAAAATAATATCATCCAAATAGCACAGACATTGTTTCCATTGCATGCCGCGCAACACCAATTCGATTTATCTTTCGAAGCTAGAAGGCGCGTTACAAAATCCGAATGGCATGATCTTGAAATGGTACAGTCCGCAGTGTGAACTGATGCGGTCAAGTGTTTATGCTTATCAGACATTTTGACTTCCCAGTACCCACTTGTCAAATCTGAAGTACAAAAGAAGTTTGCTCCTGAAAGCGTATCAAGTACCTCGCTGATTTTTGGAAGAGGATATGCATTCTGTCTAGTAACAGCATTTAATTTTCTGTAATCTATGCAAAAACGTATATACTTATCCTTCTTTTTGACTAAAACAATTGGGAAAGCCCATGCGCTATGACTAGGTTCTATGATATTTTGATCAAGCATTTTTTGGATTTCTGTTTCTACAATATGTCTATGAGTAATAGGTACCCACCAAGGTGGAATTTTGATTGGTCTCGAGTCGCCTACATCAATGGAGTGTTCAACTAGGTATGTTTGTGTGACCTTTCCGGTGTCATTTGTAAAACTATCATATGTTCGTGATGATTTTATGTTTCAGAAGACTCTGCTAGCAATGGTTTTAAATGATCTGGTATTTCATTCAGGTTCTGGGAGTGAGCCTCACCTTTTACTTCGGTTAAAGAGCAGACAGGTTGAAGAGAAGCAACCGTTAAGTTTTTCTCTATTGTAACATTTTTGCTTGTAAGATTTAATAATGTTATGGGTATTGTGCTTTGATTTGAATCTACTACTGCTTTTGCCATCAGTAAACCTCTTTTCTGAACAAGTTTATAAGGCTCAACTATTCAATGATTTTCTATAAATAAACCATCAACCTTTGCTTCAATTGTCAATTTCGATTCTGCTGGTATTGTAGCGGGAATCACTCAGTCTTATCCCAGCAACTTTGTTATTTTCATATCTTATTAGCCTTATTTTATTTTTTCATATCTGCATTACAGCTTTTCCAAATTTCAAACTAACATCAAATTCTTCTAAGACATCCTCACCAAGAATTGCACTAATTTCATCCAATTTAGACACCAAGGATTCATATGAAAACAACTCATTGTCTATTTCGAAATCAAGTTTTGTCTTCTATAAAATCTCTAAACTACCACCATTTGCTGCTGTGAGGGTATAATTTACCCTCTTTAGCATATCCAAATTGATACCCAACTGTGTAGCTACAGTAACAGAGAGGATACTAACAACTGATCAACTGTCAATTAGAGCTTGGAAATTATAACCATTTGATGATATTTTGGCAAATAAACAAGATCGCTTTCTGATTGAATTCAAGACAATATTTTGCTGTCCATGACTCTCGAAATTCTCAAGGACTGAAATTTCGGGCACAACTTCAGTCGTAGCTAGTTTTCCGACATATTCTTTGGACAAATTGGCGCAGTATGACCTCTCTCATGACAGTTGAAACATTCGACATTCTTTGGCTTTTCTCGACTATTTGACCTGCTCCTACTGCGATTGATAGAATGACTCAGAGATTTTATCAAATCCGCTATTTTATTGAGGGTAATATCACTAGATTTGGTTTCATTGATTGTATGACACTCTACTCTAGGAATTTCATCATCAAATCTGGGTTTTCTTAGAATACCCTGGGAGCCCTCAAATGCCTAAAATTCGATGGCCAATGCAATTGCTGTATCTATCGTAATAGGGTGTCTGTATTGAACATGACTACGAACCTCCTGTCGATTCAGACCGTTTATGAACTGATCAATAACATAAATCTCTCTAGCTTCTGAGTGAATTGTTGGATAGGCCTGTAGGCAAAGCTTTTGCAAAGCATAGCCGAAATCTGCAGCAGACTCAGTTTTCTTATGACGTCTGTTTCGAAACTCGCACCTATATGCTGTTTCTCTTTCAATTGGACTAAACCTACGACCCAACACCTCAAGCTGTAATTGTTCATCTGAGAAGGTTGCAAATCACTTAATAATTTCTGAGCATTTCCCTTCAGACTCATGATTAACTGTTGTGTCTTTTCTAAGTTGACCCAATCGTTCCAATGTGCAACATTCTCAAAATGCACAATATAGTCACGCCAATCTGCACTTTGACCATCAAATTTTGCTGGTTCTTTAGCCTTTTGCTTTGATCGCTTTATGTGAGACTGAGTCTGATTACGCCATGTATCTTACCTTTGTTCACTTAGTCGATTTTGAGCCATATTAGGTTTAAATGCAAATGAACCGTAAGGTCTTCTATCGTTTGTCTCTACAGGGGCATGTCTGTACATATCCCTTGGTAAATATCTACTATCATCAGGAAAATGATATGTTGACGTTGGTAGGACATTGTCATAGTTACAAGCAGATGGTTTGTTCTGTTCTATGGAGATATTTGTTGTGGGTCTATATGAGGTGGGAAAATTTTGCCTATTCCTGTTTATGTTTGAAGATGTGTTCCCATGTTTATCATATCCATCAATACAGAAGTGCTCATCATTGTGTTGTACATTTCCAGGCAAAATGATATGCCTTTGTTCTAAATTGCCATCATACCCAGACCTATGTGGCGTATGCACAATATGACAGTTCCTATTTGATTGCTGTTGAACTTGGTCATTCTTTGCGTCTGGTGATGTGTATGCCAAGTCAAGCTGCAATTGATGGTGCAATAATTCCTGTCTATAATTTGCAAAGTGATTTGTCATATTGTTATGAGGTTTGCTTGTTTTGTCCATGCTCATAGGAGTGTGTGTGCGTTCTTGTTTGACATTAACCAATGTATCAAAGCGAGCTGCCCCCCTTGTGTAATGGTATGCCATATCTCTATCATAAGTTGTCCCCCATGTGTCATGATGTTCTGTGCCTCTATTCAAGGCTGGTCCCCTTGTGTCATGATAATCTGTGCCGCAATTCAAGGCTGGTCCCATTGTGTCATGATAATCTGTACCTCAATTCAAGACTGGTCCCCTTGTGTCATGATAATCTGTGCCTCAATTCAAGGCTGGTCCCCTTGTGTCATGATATGCCATATCTCAACAAAGGTTCTCCCCCTAGTGCCATGATGTTCTGTGCCTCTGTTCAAGGCTGGGCCCCTTGTGTCATGATATTCTGTATCTCTACGAAAGGTTGTCCCCCTTGTGTCATGATGCGAAATGTTTCTATCAAAGTTTGTCTCAATTGTAGCCATGTATTTAAATTCAGTGCGATTTGTTACAGGTTGTGTCATTGTTCTTTTGTTTGTGTCATCACATGCTTTGTTTGACCTTAAAGTTGGAAGGTCAATGTAAGAACCCAGCAAGAATGAGTCATCATCGGCTGGATTTGATTTTATAGATTTACCATCTTTTTGATATGGTTCCATAGGTATCCACCATGCGTTTAACTCACTCATTTGGAAAGAATATAAAGTTATACAATGATGTCAATCAAGATTCAAAATTGTAATTATTCTACCACAATAATTTTGTGTTGACAACTACACCATTCCATAATTTATTAAAGCCACTTGTAAATGTCTTTCAAATTCATGCCATGCAATGCAATGTACACTATCTAAATCACTTCAGATACGGTCTGATGACTACGATACAACCAGCGTGAACTACATGTACAATTTTCAAAAGAAATACACACTGCCCACTACACGAGGAAATTGAGATACCAATATGCCCTACGATTGATGTACTCTTATCAGACAATGTATTCAATATACAAATATACTGTGTTAACGAGTTTCCAATATAGCATTAATTTTATTCACTATCACGATGAATTTTCCATATGTTTGAAGAACAGAGATAAATTGACCTTACATAATATACATGAAGATTTGCAATGACCGAACTAGCCACAAAATGTAACAGTATACATGCAAGTTTACGACCAGACGAGCCCCCAAAATGTTACCGGTTTCCCTTCGTAATTACTGTTAACAACCAAAACACCTTTATGCGAGACACATTTTTATTTAGATTCTCTGTTGTTCCATATAAACACAAGTTAACATTTCTTTTTTAAAAAGCCTATTAACCAATACAAACGCCGCTTTTTAACAGCGTTAGGCTCAGCCAATGTGCAGTTTATAGTGAGTATTGCATTTATATCGCATCTAATTTAATTATAAATAAAGCTATTTTTTAAATTACTAGATTTTTATTAAAGCACCGCACCAACACTGCAAAGTTTTCTATTTTTATCAATGGTACAGCCCAGTAAAATCGGGCTGTCCATTTTATGGCCGTTTTCGACCTTTTAATGCAGAGTTTTATGTTAAGCAGTGTGCTCGGGCAATGGTTTAATCACCGAAGTCCCGAGGGTAAACAACCCCATTAGTCAGTTAGACACATGTTAAATATAATCACTGTTTTATAAATACTTTAAATACTTAATTTAATGAAATAATCTACACTTTTTTGACAAGTCCTAATAAAATGAATTTAGCTTTCTAATTATTGAAAACAATTGACTATTTAGAGGGGAGGGGATGGCTCCGTTCTCGACTTAGGTAAAAGTTACATTGGGTGTCTCTTGAACTCGGCGATCAATTTCAAAAATCAAAAGCCTTATATTCCCTTTTGGCAGAGACAAGCATGGGAATCTCATGCACAAACCTTCGGCAACTGCCTAAAGTAAGAGGGACCATAAAAAAGTAATCTTTACATTGAATAGATATTTAAATTATTCAATATAGACTAAAAGGGTTTATAGCTTATAGTAAAGTTTAACTCTAGTTGTGAAACAGCCCTCCTGTGTATTAAATAAAATGCACGAGTGATTTAACATGTACACAGGCTTAGACAACCTTAGTTCAACAGTTAGTTAGAACAATTGCAGAATAAGATCTATAATGTATAACAATAGAAGGCTGATAATAGAATTTTAATCTAAATAGTAAAGACTAGATTTAATACTAAAATGTATATGTTGTAAAGGAAAAATCATTCCTACTACAAAACCTTCTTGTTATAATTGAAAAATTGTACGGATGTTTATGACATTTTGTTCTTGCCTAATGATCCGCAAAATCCTTGTTTATATGTCATTAATCATAGAAGACATATTGGAACTGGGCTATCGGTCACTTATCATACGGTATAATGTCATATACATTATCATAATTAAATGGTGTACTATCAACAATTAAACAAAAAATCAACAATGTTGTTTTTTCGGAAGCTAAACGCTGTGTACTTCTCACACTACTTAAGACTAACAACATTTCCAAACCTTGGAAAACATACCGTTTAAATAATAACTAATTATATCAACAGTTGCTCATACAATATAAAAGACCATTAGACCACACATTTTGTATTCGTATTATCTTATTATTAATTTGATGCAAGTTCCTAATTACATGTATTTTATTGTTTAACGATCTTAATACAAATATGGATTTCCATATAGTTTATGAAATACATAAATTCAACAATGGCAGTTATGGTTATATTTCCATTGACCTTTGTCGGTTTTCGCAAGTAACTATGTCTATAAATATACATGTCTCTATGATTGTAAATACTCAATTCTTATTCCAGACTGCCAAGACCCACCAGTTCTACAGAATGGCTACATCAACGCAACATCCACAACGTACAATTCCACTGTCATGTATTCGTGTTATCCAGGATATACCATGTTCGGTGAGAGGTCCATCACGTGCCTCGACACTGGAAACTGGAGCGGCATGCTTGTCAACTGTGTCATAAAGGGTAAGAGTATTGAATAAGTACAAAAAGCCTACAAATGCACTGTGTGTGGAGAATGAATTTTTTGTTATGTTTGTGTATGTATCAACTTTACCTTGACTAAAACGAATTCTTAGAACCACTTCACTTTTTTACCAGACTGTCAAAACCCACCAATTCTGCAGGATGGCTACCAAAACGCAACATCCACAACATACAATTCCACCGTCATATACTCGTGCACGCCAGGGTATAGAATGATTGGTGATAACTCCATCACGTGCCTTGACACTGGAAACTGGAGCGAACTGCTGGCAAACTGCACAATAAAGGGTAAGATTCTTGAATAAATACCACACAACATCAACACGTATGCGTTTACTTTGTTTTATATGTTATATTTGTATTTCAAACTAAAACCTGTGTTTTGTTTGAAAGATGTGTTGCCTGAATAATCGTTTCCAAACTGATGTCTTTCTTCTTAAATCTTTTTTGATCTTATGCATTTCATGTTTGGTAAATCTGAGACAGATTGTGGAACGCCACCCATGCTGACTAATGGTCATCGAACATTCCTTAACACAACCGTCAACTCCACCATTTATTACGTTGATGATTGGATCAGAGCAGTGCTTGCTATACTTTGCCTTTTGCATTTGTTTCTAAGGTCTAGTAACTGTCGCAACAATTATCCGTATGTATGGATTATTATAATTATCCATCGCTGTTACAGACTGTAAAGACCCACCAGTACTATGGAATGGCTTCCGCAACGCAACATCCACAACGTACAATTCCACTGTCATATACTCGTGCAATCCAGGTTATACCATGTTTGGTGAGAGCTTCATCACGTGCCTCGACACAGGGAACTGGAGCGAACTTCTTGTCAACTGCACGATAAAGGGTAAGATTCTTGAAAAAGTAAAGCCGTTAAATACAGCGTGCGTCGCTTTAGCATGCATGATTGTCGTTTAAATTAATCATGATTGACGTTCCATCCCATGATCGTGTGTTCGCTGCGCGTAAATGGATGAAAGAGTATTGAATAAGTACAAAAAAGCCTACAAATGCACTGTGTGTGGAGAATAAATTGTTTGTTATGTTTGAGTATGTATCAACTTTACTTTGACTAAAAAGAATTCTTAAAACCACTTCACTTTTTTTACAAGACTGTCAAAACCCACCAGTTCTGCAGGATGGCTACCAAAACGCAACATCCACAACATACAATTCCACTGTCATATACTCGTGCAAGCCAGGATATAGAATGATTGGTGATAACTCCATCACGTGCCTTGACACTGGAAACTGGAGCGAACTGCTGGTAAACTGCACAATAAAGGGTAAGATTCTTGAATAAATACCACAAAACATCAACACGTATGCGTTTACTTTGTTTTATATGTTATATTTGTATTTCAAACTAAAACCTGTGTTTTGTTTGAAAGATGTGTTGCCTGAATAATCGTTTCCAAACTGATGTCTTTCTTCTCAAATCTTTCTTGATCTTATGCATTTCATGTTTGGTTAATATGAGACAGATTGTGGAACGCCACCCATGCTGACTAATGGTCATCGAACATTCGTTAAATCAACCGTCAACACCACCATAGAGTATACCTGTAACCCAGGATATGACTTGAATGGAAAACGCAATGTCAATTGCATTGAAACAGGAACCTGGAGTATATTGGAGGCAAACTGTACCATGAAAGGTGAAGGATATATAATATGTCTATGTCGTTATTAATTGTTTTCAGAATCGAGTATGCCGTTATGCAATTATTTAAATAAAAATGTCTTAATTTTTATGATTTTACCACTAACCCCGCTTTATTTGCAGATTGCCATAGTCCCCCAGTCCTAAAAAATGGCTTCGTCACCGTTTCAACGACAACCTACAATTCCACTGCCGTATACACATGTTCTTCTGGTTATGACATGCACGGACCTAACTCCATCGCATACCTTGCGACTGGAGAATGGGATAAACTTGATGCGAACTGCACCATCAAGGGTAAGATCAATATAGAAACTGCAATTATTAAGTCAACGAACCGATAAAACTGGGCCTCTTCGCACATATTAAAACCCGAATAATACTCTTAAATGTAGATGCCGGCTGCTCGGGGATCATTTGGAAAAATAACGGTTCATGTATTTTATGCAATTTCTTAAATTGAAATATATATATATGTTACTGCCAACCGCTCATTCGAGTATTATAGGCAGATATGAACACTGTCGAGTCCGTTTCCTGGGAAGAACCAGTACTTGGTGTCTATGGAGAAGATAATTAGAACGCTCACCGAGTAGGGAGCGAACCCACGAACTCCCGATCGCTAGGCGGACACCTCATCCACTACACCACCGCGACCTTAAGTATATATATATATATATATATATATATATATATATATATATATATATATATATATATATATATATATATATATATATATATATATATATAAACATGATATTCGTATGCAAGCGTATTTCTAAGATTGTAACATATTTACAAATAATGCCGAGCGAAAGCACAATAACCACAACTATTTGTAGCGTAAACGTGTGTATATGCATGCTTTATCTGTATATTTAACACGTTTTAAACGATATAAAACTAATAACATATTAAGTTAATAAAGCAACCGGCATGTGTTTATCCAATTAAAATTACAACTGTTCTCGTCAAACCTGTTCATTACAGTTTTTATTAGACGCATGGTTATATGGAGATTCCAAAAGTTTTGTTGCGGAGGATCATCTTTCTCAAATTGTATATTATGTACTTCTCAGTAATCTGTATATAATCTCAGATATACTTATATCAAATAACTATAAATTTAGGTTGTGTCGATCTCCATCTTCCCGAACACTGGGAAACAATTGGACCCAACATTCAACATATCAAGATCCTACCAATTCCTTATCATGCGTTGGTGTATTGTCAACCTGGTTATAGCGCATTCCTGGCTAGCCACCACACATACTCAGAACACTTTCAAATCACGTGCAGAGACGGTACTTGGAAATCCCACTCGGTTTGCCAAAAGATAGGTAATTATATAAAATTACATATCTTTTATCCGTTTCTACAATGTGTATATTTTATTGATTTGTTATTTTGTAGTGATAACAAATTTTTTAATAAAGCTGTAAAGGTACTACATTTTTTAAACTTGTAATTTGATTTGACTTGCAATGTCTTGCCAGCTTACAATTACAACAATCATCAAACTTAAAGAGAATGACTAGCAATTTAATTAAATAGAACCGTTATTTCTTGTTATATCTAAACATCAGTTGAGAAAAAATATATTTAATATTTGTTTAATGCTTTAACTCTTTATTCGAAACGATTTTGACGTATTGAATCATCTTCAAAACATATATTTTCTTACTTAACTGAAAATAGTATTTCTCTGTTACACCTCGAAAAAAACACATATCATCTACAGAATTCAGCTTTAATTTACATTATATGTACTCATCAATAATTTGTATGCGAAACTTTCTTTCTATAAGATACTATATTGCCATCCAACTGCTTGCACATAGTATATTTAACATTAATGCTTTTGTAGATGCAGCACATCTGATCGGATAGCAAATCGTCTATGACATGGAACTGAAATGTTGTGATGTGGTTAATTAAGTATGGGTAAAAACTAACTCTGTACATTATTTGTGGTGATAGTCGTCCATGTGTTTTGTTGTATTGATTACGTAGCCTATACTGAAAAAAAGAGTCAATAACGACTGACTGAATTTGTAAGAACATTGCTCAATAATTAATCGGTTGTCTATTCGTAAAACCGATGGCCGTCTGTAAGGTTAGTCAAACAAAAACTAATGGTTTAAAACGATCGGATATTATACAGCAAGACTGAACATTCAGAGGAAGTTTCATATAAGTACATAAAACTTGAATGTATTCAAACCTCGCATCTACCTGACATTAAGATACAACGAAAACAATAAAATAACAATCTTTACAATGGATGCTTTTTGGAAAAAAAAATTATAGGTGTTCATTGCGGGATGAAACTTTGCACATAATGAATGCTGCTTAAGACTATGTAAGCGTATATAACTGTTATTGTAGATGTACATCTATTTCATGGAAAATTCAAATATACATACTGTGGAGTTTTATTTAATTCAATATATGACATTATGGAGTCGTTTAAATGTGTTCCAAATGACTGAAATTACCACACATTTAAACATTAATTACTTCAAATGTTTCAAATATTATCACAACACTTACGTGTCTTTACAGCAACCCCCACTATTACGCGGGTTGTGTTAACAGTGTTACATAAATGTAATGTAAACAAACAGACGACCTTGTAGGACTAGTTTTAATCAATCAATAACTTATTAACACGTTGAAATTGTATTGTGGTTTTAAAGTCTTCTTCGCCGCACTAACCTCGTGATTTTTGTTTATCAAACTTAATTGAATCTGTTAAATCAACATGATTTGTTTTGAATTTATATAATTAGAGACAATACGCATATTTGACCTAGACTAAAACAATTTTCGACCAACCGTCAATCCCTTTTCAAGTTATTAACCATACCTAAATCGATTTATCTTTTACATTGGACAAGGGCGTATTGTATTATTGCTTGTGTTTGAAACAACGAGCATCAGCCCGTTGTTTATTTAATATGTAATATAAAATAAAATAATGGTTGTGAACAAGATAAGTTCACATAATTACGAAAGTTTTGAATCTGGGTCAGCCACGTTTATCGGAAAGTTAGATAGATTGATTTTCACAGATATTTCACATATTTAAAAATATACTGCTCTAAAACCACAAAGTCTTTTGTAATAATGGTTTGAAAATCGACTATTTTTTCTCTACTAAGTTTGTTCAAACCCTGTTTATGTGGTGAACCTAAATATAGATTTGTATTGCAAAATGACGTGAACAATTTGCTACGATAAATACAAACTGGCATACTGGTTTAAAATAAAGTTTGATGAGTCGTGTGCTATGCGTTTCCGCCTTCGTTGAGGGAGTGGAGGGACTAGTGGGTTGATTTCAATTGCCGTGGAAGTAAAAACCTCCATCAGAGCGACAAGACTATCAAGCAACAGCGGCCTACAAATTCTATATAGACAGAGGCTTTGATGGAATGACGATTCGTCTCGTTAAAAATAGTAGAGTAGCAAATAAGGTCATTTTTGCTACGATTCTAGAAAAGGTTTCTGTTCGACGAAAATGTAACATTAACCAACATTTCACTCAACTGCTATCCAGGAAAGTATCTTTCTCTTCTTTAAACAAACGATAAACATGTGTAACTTTTGGTACATTTAACACTTGACACTCATTCTACAGGTAAAAGAAGCATAGAAACAAAAAGTGTGCGTTTTTATAATATTTATCAATATGGTTTATTTCAGTTTGTACATAAATTAATCAAAACCGTCTTCTGCACGTGAAGCTTAAGCCCGTCCTGCAAATACACAATTAAAAACGAAGTATACAACTACTATTGCAATTTTTTGTTATGCTCTAAAAATGCAATGACATACACACATACTTTCTGAATACAAACTACAGCATAATTATAATTTGTATCACCAGAAATTATGACACAATCATACAATACAGTATCCCCAAAGATAACAAAGTAATCAATTACATACACGTTATACAACTAGATAAACTATATTTCAATTGAGACTAATATTGTTGGTGGTCCTGACCGACTTATGTTTATACATAGTCTAATAAACATCTAAAATAAAAGGATACATGCATTTTAGTGAACATCATATAAATAATAAAACACAGATGTACCTACAACTTGTGGAATCAGGCGTCACAGCGCTTCATCCAGGTAATGCATACTTTATCAACTTTGGCTTGTGGCCTTCGTGATGTTTTGTTAAATAAACTGAAAAAACATCCAGGTTTTGTTACTGCAGGTGATGTCAAACTGTAAATTATTATAAGTGCACATAATAGGTCTATGCAATTGTGAAATAACGTAGAAACCATCTAGCACCACGCAAATATTAACAAATACCGCTTACGTTACACTTTGAGTGGGGGAGAGATGTCGACAGGTTGTGTACAATAGAATAGCATTAATAGATGTGAAGAAAATATGCACATTGTGAATGCTGTAAACGGAAGTTAAAAAAACGGTTGGTACATTTGTAAATGTATTCTTCAGCTTTCTATTTAAGAATTGCCCTGATAATTTTTTAGGAAACATTAACACTTGGCTGTATGAAAAGTATAAAACAAACAGTATTTGCATAATCTGCATGTTTTGTGAAATGTAAATCTGACCTTTAGGAGTTTTTTCCGTTAATATTCGTTCAAATTGTCACGTAATTGCGTATTGTTCGTGGAGAACGCACAGTAACAACCAACGTTCATTTCTGTTTTTATCGAGATTTATTTCTGTTAAATAATTTCTAACACAACGCTTCTAATGTTCATGAAGTACAATTTTACATCGCGGTGGCCGACATGGCCACCACGTCAAGAAAGCGTGACTACTCTACTCGATTGTCAAACTTAGAACTTTTCTTCATACAACGCAGATGCCAATTTATACAATAATGGACAAATAAATTGGGTGACGGCTGTCTGGATGATTGACTTTAACATGAGTTGAATTACCTGATACGGGATGGCTTTATGTGTGACTTACATATCTTGTGCATATATATGCCAATAATTCAGCGAGACCACGTTTGTTTAACTGCATATATGAAAGTTCACCTGTCATTTAACATGAAAATATACACAAATTAACAGTGCTGCATGTGCTTACCAAAGACATAACTAATAAGTGAACCCAGCCATGGGCAATAACTTGGTTCATTTTTCTCGTCTAATTTGACGATGACATGTGATGCCCATTTATGCATTTCTTCATGAAGACAGATATTATGTATTCAGTTACACCGAACAAGGAATATACATGAAATACACCAATTATGCGACACACCTCATTTTCATTAAAGAAAGATTTTATATTTTATGATTTAAAATCTTTAGAAAGATCAAATCCTCAATGACAAGTGTCTTACAATATCATGTATCAATGTTAAATGACGTTGATCGATTGTCCACGTAACACTACAGGCGTTGTTTGACTAGTGACCTCCTGTGCTGTCCATTCGAAGTAGGTATTGCCCGAGTTTAATATGTACCTGTTGCTGTCAAGTAGATGTCTTGGTTTGTTGTTTTCTGTCTATGTTGATTCATGGGTGATGTTATCTACCATTGCTGTCGTGAAGAAGCTCTATCTATCGCCAAGCTGTGTAGGCAAATCGCACGTGGTCGGTTGCACTCATCTGCGTATCAAGGTTCACATCGAGGCTGGATATGTCATCTTGGTTTCTGTTGTTTTGTCGCTGAACCAGCCGTCATCACGTCGTTGTTTCTGTTGTTGAATCCATCGTGATGTTGTCGCTGGATATGGTGTTGATGCGTACCGCGTTGCTTATCAATTGTGACGTCTGTTAAAACCTTTGTGATCGCATTGTTGTTTCTGTTGTTGTTGATTGTACTTTTGTTCTTGGTTCCAGCGTCTTCATTTCTCTTGGGACATTAAGATCTTCTATTGGCCATAATGCTCACGAGGTATTAACTATAGCAGTGTTCTCCTTGATGTCTTAGGCCTCGGAAGTATCATTCCAAATGCGTTATCTACGCACGTCAAACAGTTGAACGGCTGCATCTACTCTATAGTGTTTAACGTCACATGTATTGTGTCCAGTGTTGCGTCACTTGATGTCCTTCGAAATCTTCTGGCGTTGGTCCTCTTTTCAGCGATAGAACCAGGTATTCACTTTGAGAGTAAACGCCGTGATTTTCCATCATAATCATGTTGTTTGTTTCTTCTATTCGTTGTGGAAGGCGTTGTCTCGCGAAGTCGCTCTTCTTCGGCGTTGTCTTCAAATCTCGATATTTTTATCTGCGTCGTGGTGATACAAGTATCAGTTGTTCAAAATCATGGCAAACATTTATAAATATCCCCTTAGTTATTGTTAAATATCGTCATGACAACTTACTGTGATATCTTATTCAAAAGAAATAA
Organism: Dreissena polymorpha; assembly: GCF_020536995.1. NCBI lineage: Eukaryota > Metazoa > Mollusca > Bivalvia > Myida > Dreissenidae > Dreissena > Dreissena polymorpha. The sequence goes on along the minus strand of NC_068366.1, from coordinate 11,851,533 downwards.
ATTCTTTACAACGAAAACATATTAGTCAATTCCTCAAAACATACTTCGGATAAGTACATGACCGTTTGACATCTGACAAGCCATTTACTTAATATGACTTGTGTACCGCCTTAGGCATCATATCATTACTATTTCGACTATTTGGTATCTTGTCATTTTACGCACGTGCAGCCAGTAAATCTTTTGACAGGCGCGCGCCACTTTATTGCCCTAGAGTAATGGGTAATGATAGACGTACCTGTTCATCTCACTATTTCATAAACCTCATCTTTACTACTAAAGTTTTGCCGTTGGGCATAGATTTATTGACATGTTTGACCTGTGCACTTGTAAAATTGCGCAAATATGACAAGGCAGACTTTTATATATATGCATTCATAATATAAGAACACGTATCGGTATACTTCAAAATTCAGGTCTTTGCTCCTAATCGAACTACTCAAATAATTCTTATGCGACATCGCATCTTCTGTCCATAGCGTAATTTGCTTCGATGGCACAGGGATAAATTCTCTAACTCATGAGGACGCTAAGGTTATCACAACCTCGGGCTCGGTATGTCCGAACGCTGATCAGTCAGCCGTGCTCATAAAATATAATTGTAACCCTTAAACAATTATATTAGAAATTTAATGCGTACATATCGTTATATTTTCACTGCGCTATACGCGTCAGATCGCATAAAATTCTTACTTAAAATTACTCAAGACCTTCAATATTACCGATATCCTACATATATTTGCATCAACACAATGACGTATATACATATTTACATAAAAAAAAAATTGTGTCTGCCCTATTCATATTCGCAATTACCATTACTGTTCTTATTTCCTATTTTCTTTCTTTTACAATTCGGAAAACTATTTTTAAATTTTCCAATAATTTTATTTATTCGTCCTCTTTAATTTTCTTTATTATTCTAATAAACAAAACCCGCCTTATTTTCTTTATTAAAATAATAAACAAAACTGTCTTAAATAATCTAAATTCCTAAATTCTTAATTCTGCCAATGTAAAATACTAGGTAAATTCTTTGAATATTTTTTATATGTGTTCCTTCTTCGAGTTTTTCTATTATATTAATAAATAAAATCATCCCCAAATTTTCTTTATTAAAATAATAAACAAAACTGTTTTAAATACTCTTATTTTTCCTCGTACATTTTAATTTAATGAAAATTTACAAACATTCCAACAATTTAAAATGTATTGGTATGCAAAAAAACATAAGTCCGTACATAATCCTATATTCTAACAATACCAAAAATATATAAAAATTCTTTAAATACTCTCTGTGTGTACACCTGTAATTTAATGATTTCCATAACTCATAAAAATAATGTAAAACTCAAATATCTCTTTTTATTCTCAATTCACCGCTATTTATAAAAATGTACCGATAAATGCAAAATTGGCATGATTTTGATATTTGCAAAATTTGTTCGTACATAATTGATTTTCATCATTATTATTTTTAACATCTGACTACGTAGAATTCTTTAAAACAATTTTTAAAAATTACGTTGTCATGACGCCTTTTACTTTCATTTTCTACTTTATAAATTTTGAAATTCCCTCTCCAAGTTTGCCATAATTTTTTAAACAACTGACCTGAATTCATGTCGCGCTGTGGTTGTGATGTTTTCATTTTTTCGGCACGTGATCGCACTTGTGATCGTACTTCGGTCGTATCCATGGTACACGGCTCCATAAAATGTACTGTGTCACGTAATTGCGTATTGTTCGTGGAGAACGCACAGTAACAACCAACGTTCATTTTTGTTTTTATCGAGATTTATTTCTGTTAAATAATTTCTAACACAACGCTTCTAATGTTCATGAAGTACAATTTTACATCGCGGTGGCCGACATGGCCACCACGTCAAGAAAGCGTGACTACTCTACTCGATTGTCAAACTTAGAACATTTCTTCATACAACGCAGATGCCAATTTACACAATAATGGACAAATAAATTGGGTGACGGCTGTCTGGATGATTGACTTTAACATGAGTTGAATTACCTGATACGGGATGGCTTTATGTGTGACTTACATATCTTGTGCATATATATGCCAATAATTAAGCGAGACCACGTTTGTTTAACTGCATATATGAAAGTTCACCTGTGATTTAACATGAAAATATACACAAATTAACAGTGCTGCATGTGCTTACCAAAGACATAACTAATTAGTGAACCCAGCCATGGGCAATAACTTGGTGCATTTTTCTCGTCTAATTTGACGATGACATGTGATGCCCATTTATGCATTTCTTCATGAAGACAGGTATTATGTATTCAGTTACACCGAACAAGGAATATACATGAAATACACCAATTACGCGACAAAATCAAAACCTCACACATTACACAAATGGTTTGTAAACTCGACGTCATATGAAAATATTGCCTTTCGGCTGCTTTAAATTTCAACTGATTTAAAGACAACTCTACAATCTCATATCATACCAAATGTCAACCATCTCGCTTTACTCAGAGAGTTCACTTTGAAGAGATAAGATAACAGCAAGATTGTACTCCGACGGCGGTGTTGCAAGTGTGTAATAGCAAATGTAGTGACTCTAAAGATGCCATCGATAATAGTATTTTCTGTCGCAATATACATCGGAGTTTTCTGTGGCGCATCACCTAATGCAGAGAATCAAGGTAAATGTAAACTTGAGAATATTTTTGCGAAATCATCACAAAGTAACTAAGTTGAACCAGTAAAACAAACTATTCAGAATGAACTAAACATATCAGCCTATATCGTTATTGTTCCCAAACGCATGATTATTATAAGCACATGCACCCTTTTACGTATTATATTTGAATACATAAAAATTATTTTAAACGGTCATTGAAGTTTTTAAGCAGATCGTGTCTTTTGAGATTTATTATCAAATAACTGCGAAATCGACGAATTACTTCTTCATGTATTAACGCTTTAATTTATTTCACAATTTTATTTTATCAAGATGTAAAACAATTGTTTCCAGCAGAGTAGCATAAAGTGCTATAAATGCCAAAATTGTAAACAATATCTTTACAATTATATAGCACGTGATATAATGTTCTTTAGGTCGATTTTTTATGGTTACTAAATGATTCCGGTCGATAGAAGTATTGACTATTTCTTAAACCATTTTACTTACTTAAAACATATAAATATTCCAATAGCCGTGTTATGATTCAATTTGTCACAGCTTTGCTAGATAAAATGTGTTCAACATTTGGTGGAAGATTCAACAAACAATTGAAAATGTACAAAACGGTGCGAAATCATAATTTGAAATTGATTTAAAACAGCACGCGAAACGATTAAATACTTAGAAGTATTTGTGTTGTTTCCTTAACCTCTAATACAACACAAGAATTGCTTCTTCAAGTTCAAGTTAAATACATTGTACAATATAAAGAGTGCGGATGACCGAGATGCTATGGAAAGACATTTTCAATCCAAAGTTCAACGTGCCGAATCCATAATGCGGCTAACTTTCTGTTCTTTTAATTTCATCTTTAATCGTATTTTATCACTATACCCTTTTCCCATGTTATACAACCATTACATATTTTTTATATTAGCACATGTAAATACAAAATTTTTAAGCGTTTTCATTGGCTAAGTTTTCGTTTATTGACCAATCGCATTTTGGTATTTTGCTGAAATGACGTTGCAAATTACGTCACGAAATGTAAACAACATTCGGGATTTATCATTATGTTTGCGTTAATATTTATTTAATTTGCTCATTAAAAAGCATGTGATAAAACAGATCTGACACTCCTTGTCATATCATACCATATTTTATTAAACTCGTCCGGGAAATTCGTTAGTGAGCTCGCCAAAGCCTCGCTTACTAACAAAATTCCATTACTCGTTTAATAAAATATGGTATGATATGGCAGCTCGTGCCAGATCCTTTATGTATGTGTATACAAGGTTACCGAAGTGTTTAGTTCCGATATTGACTATACCAGTTTATGTTATTTTTTTACGAAATTGCCAATATATGTGAAAACATCTTTTCAAAACAAACTTTTTTTTCCTATTCATTTTCAGATATATTAGTGATTATTTTATTTGCGACGTATACCTACTGTTTATGCAAGAGATAACGAAAACTAAATTTGCGTTTATCTTGAAAACGCTAAAACATAGACTTTGAGATGTCGTATGGCAAGAACAACATTTCTTTATCGGAATTATATCACACGCTGTCATGTTTACTACCCTTTTTAAAACTGCATAACATCTGCATTAAAAAAAAAATCCCATGAATTTTTATAGCGAAACTTCAGATGGCCAAATATTTAAACATTTTTTTCAAATATAGATATATTTGGTAAAAGTTCATTTCCAAAAAAAATTACATAAGATTCTGAAACTGGATCCTTGAGGTGTTTTTTTTTTTACTAAGTTTGGACTTGATTTTAATAAACCATTTAACAAAACAAATTAGTTTTATCAACGGAATGTTGCTGCTTCTGCGTGTAAATAAAGTACAAAACAATTTATAGAGTTGATATTTCATAATTGCATGCAATCGTTATGTTATTATCTTCTAGGTTGTCCCGATCTCAACAATCATGCAAACTGGGTAACAGTTGGACCTTATATTAAAGATATCCAGTTGATAATTAATCGAGGTCGTGCGACCGTTTACTGTCAGACTGGTTATCTAGCATATCTTAAAATGACAGGAATAGATTCCAATCACTTCACAATCACGTGCAAGAATGGGGTTTGGGATGTCGACACTGTTTGTCGAGAAAAAGGTAAGTCCAATAGCATAACACTTTATTCAAATTAATAATTTCATAAACCATTAAACCACGAAAAGCACCCGATCTAGACACAACATTTCCAAGCAGCGATTTCAAATATATAGTATCCCGTCATCCGAGAAGGTAATATAAACTGAGGCGTAAGCCTAGGTTTGCATCACCATTTTAAGTTTGACAATGCTTGATATTATAACCCTTTACGTGACGCGCTTATAATTGTATTAAATCGAACAAATAAACCGTGTCATTGTATCGAAATTAGCAATTTGGGTGAATCATTTGGTCCTGCCTTATATCATATACATATTTTGGACCCTGCAAATTTAGGACTTATAAAATTAAGTTACAAAATGACAAAATCAGCTTTCCGAACTTTTAAATTCTAGCATTACAAATGTGCGTCAAAAGCTGTAATTAGATGCCATGTTTACAAGATGACATGTTGTCGTTTGAAAGTTTTTGTACGTCGTGAGTTTACATCAGAAGTAAATAATAATAATATTAATCATAAAGAGCAGATTCGCATCACACAGGATGGCATAATGCTCATGTATTCAACATGTTTATTGAATATTAAAGCCGACTATGTGATATCCAATTTAGCAAACACATGACTGCGAAACACTTTAACATGGAAATGGATGTAGATTGCGAAATATAATAAGCATAGCATTGTAATTGGATGGAATTTGATTCTTGTTTTGAAATTGCTATTCCATTCTAAGCAGTGGCGTCTAATACTAGTTTTAACAATATGTATAAGCAAATGCCTTGAACACAAATAGATCTTTTTATTCAAACATGGATTATTTTTGAACAGTCATAGCGAATTTCGAAAACAATCGCGTTTTCGAAGTAGGTCTCTCGTTTTGTGAATAGAAAATGAATTGAAAATGCTTATTTCTGGAGTATTTTCTTATTTTTTAATGTATAGATGCTGGCATTTTCTAATACGTTATGTAAATTACATGTAAACATTATGATGCAGCGTTTTTAAAATTGAACGTTCCAAAATATTCAAGATGGCCGCAAATTAATGCTAACCTTCATATGACGATGTTTAATGCGCAAACAAAAACAGTATGCCTATATGTAATGTCAATCTTGAGGCTGAGTAAATCTGGCACCCTTTTGCAAGCTCTACACATATTACAATACAATTGTACATAAAAATAAATATCATGGGTTACTGAGGGAACAATGTAAGCGAAATATAAAACCGCGTCACCATTTCTTGCATAAAACAATAATTATGAAGAATGGAAAACAATACAATTGTAGATGTTGCATATTCATCATAACTGTGTGAGAAGGATTTTTACATCAAGTATCATGGTATCTTTCTGAGAGGATTTCAATGATGTCCGTTGCTCCTTTTAAACTCTTATAGACAAGAAGGAATTAAGTTGAGATCAGTATTGACTTTATTTAATTGTTACTAAGAAAATTGTTATTCTATGGGTATGGCGCATATTAACCAAGGAGTAATAACGTTTCAAGTAAATAGAACTTAAATTCCGTTTATGGCTTTTCAATTTAAATAACAATGCTATGAGATAATATTTTATTTACACTTTATTTTATTTTTTATAAATTTTATTTACACTTGTATATAAGTGATAAGTGCTGGGCCACGATGCTTCATACAAACGATTGTAACCCTCTATTATTTGTTTTGAGCGTACCAATGTGGTGATCCAAGCTTCCATCAATTGAATATTTCATGTTGTATTGCTTTTATCTATTGTAAGGGCGATTGCTAACATATAACAGACGTTGATGGTATCAAAAAAATATGTCCTGATACACTGGAGTTTTATTGTTTGCTATGTTCAATATAAAGTGAAATCTTCAACTAATCACGATGACAAAATTAATTTGCGTGGGCCTAACCTATCGAACAGATGTTGCAGTTCCATGGATCTAGTAAATGTGTCACCATTTGATTAACCTGTCATGTTAAAACACTATTGATTCATAGATTCTCTTGAGCAATAGTTGTATTGAAACAAACACGGAGTGTGTTTATGACACAAAGAGTCAGAAAAAGACGGAGACAGACAAACAGAGCGACAGACATAGCGATAGACAAATAAAGAGACCGACAGACAAACATGCACGCATACACACAGACACACAGATACATAGACACACATACACACAGACAGAGAAAGGAGAAACAAACATATATAAATATTGATATTATATGGGGATGCGTACGAAAAAAATGAGGTCATCCTTCATAGTTAATGTTCTGATATATTTCGAAATATCTTCCATTCGAAATTTTTAACATAAATAAATTTAAACACGTTTAATTTGCATCTACTATTTAATTAATTTTATACACGCGCAATTTGTTGTCCTACAACTGTTTAAGAAATGATATTGGTCAAAAAACAAAGGAAGGAGCAGTTTTTATTTTTTTAACAAGAGATTAGCTTAAATGATAAAACAATGTTTGACATGGTACTGAATACTATGTATGCATTGCTTATGCTTAAAAAATAATGCTTTCTCGAGTGTCATCGGCCACAGAAGTGCTTGTGAGAGAGATAAGAAAGAACAACTTCGTTTACTAGTTACGACTAAAATCATGGACCTGTGTGACAAAATAAAAGAGCTGAGACATGAGGGGTACGCCAGTCTGGAATATATGCACATTATTAGAAAGCGGAGGAAATGGAGGTAAGGAAGAAGATGAAAGAGGCCAATGAGGAATGGATTGAGGAACAAGGCATCATCATCGATAAAGAGATGAGTGCTGGCAGCAGTAAAAAGGCATACAGCATCCCAAAGATCCTCACGAAGACCAGTCAGTCCAAAGCCAGTGTTATATCAGACGCTGACGAAATCTCCTTACCGAGAGTGCTTCAGTTTTTAACAGGTAGACTAAATACTGTAGTGCCCTCAACAACTACCTGATTCAACCAGTTTCCTTCAGAACGATTCCAAACCTTTTGGGCGACGAAAGTCCATCCAAATGTAAGGCAGAGGTGGAGAAGGCAGTGCGTTGTCTTACGGCAGGACATTCTCCGTGAGTGGACAAAATCTCTTCCGAGTTGATTAAGCAAGGAGGAGTGGAAACGACTGCAGCAATGACAACGCTATGTCAAAAGATCTGGGAGGAGGAAATATGGCCTGAGGAGTGGACACAGTAATTTGTCATACCAATACCGAAAATGGGGCAACCACAAATTGTGCGAGAATTACCGCCCTATCAGGATCATTTGTCATTCCATCAAAGTCATGCTACGCATCATTCTTAATCAATTTCAAAGGTAGATCAAGGAACTGCTGGCCGAATAGCAGGCTGGATAGAGCACAGTGGAACAGATCTTCAGCTACTGAATCATTATTGAGAAACACATGAAACCCCAACTTTTCCACAACTTCATTGACTTTAAGAAAGCTTTCGACCAGTGTAACACGATGACCTATGGTATATTATGAGAGGATTCTACATTGACGAAGGGCTGGTGCATGTCATTCAAGAACTCTACGGAGACGCCATCAGCGCAGTACTTCTCAACGAACAGCATGGGGACACCATTGGGCGTCTGTCAGAAATTCCTGCTCTCTCCCGTCCTGTTCAACCTTTTCCAAAAAAAGATAATGCAAAGACTCTGCATGAACATCACACTTTTTTCAACAGAAGACTCTATGAAAGAGCAAGAGCATGCGGGATGGAGGTCAAAACGGAGAAGTCGAAGATCACTGTTAACAGCGCGACCAACACCAATGCAAACATCACCATGATCCGCGAGACGCTAAATGAAGTGACCCAATTCATTTTTTTTGGGCGCAACTATGTCCAAGGATGGAACCAGTACTGCTGAGGTCCAAAAATGAAAATTGCCATGGCGACCGCAGAGAAGGCCAGATTGAGAAGGTTGTCGACAAGCAGTTCCTTCAGCTTTCTCGGCAAGAACAGGCTCTACATGTCACTCATAATAGCCATCCTACTAAACGGCTGTGAACCTGAAAGCTTCACGCGGACACAGAACGGATACAGGCATTTGAATGTCTCCGAAGACTGCACCGCATCTCCTTCACGAAGCACAAGACAAATTATTACGTCCGGAACATGACTGCATCACTTTTTGGTCCACAAGAGCCCCTTCCGGCGACCGTCAAACGACGAAAGCTTGCTTTGTATGAACACGTATCCATGCATGCTACTCTGTGCAAGACTGTTCTCCAGGGTCCGCTTGAGGGAGGTCGATGTCGGGGCGGTCAGACGAAAAGCTGGATGGACAATGTAAATCAGTGGATGAATTACTCTCAGAAGCGCACAAAAGACCTGATTGGAGAGGGATTTCTGAATCATCCTTGATGATGAATCAATTTCAAATTGAATCGATACGATGAATGGGACGTACTGAGCGGATATTGTGTTTAAAAAGTACGCCTCGAATGTGTTCATACTGACCATATGCGTTTGAAAAATGTTTCGTCGTTTTGAGACGTCTACAGACAAAATAACAGGGATTTATATTGCATCTGACGAGATGTTCCTTTAATGCTCTACACTTTGTTCTGAACGCGTTTGAAACTTTTGAGAGCGTCTTTCGCCGAAGGAAATTAAAGGATTTGGATTATGTCGACGAATATGAATATGTCGTTTGAAGGAATCAATTCATTATTTTGTTGACGTCATCGGGAAGTTTTTTTACTCAAATATAAGAGATGAAAGGAACAAATTTAAATACAATGATTATCGGGCTTGTATGTATGTATTTCTTTTGACCTTGCAGTCAACGATAACCCATGAAAGTGCAAGCACTTATTTCCAATGGGGTCCTTTGGTTTTTGCTTAAAAGACAGCAAGCAGAAGAGACAGTATTGTGATACAAGGAATCCGGGTGCGATACACTAGCTGTTTGCGAATAGATCCCTTGGTTCTTTTACGTGCTCAGTATATAGCTCCGATACACGCGAGAAGTACCTGGGTTTCATACCAGTACATCTCTAGTTGGATGGAAAACACTTAAAGCATTTCTGAAATTTCCAGTGCCCCGGAAAGGAATTGAACCGGATACCTCGGGAATGGTAGACCAGTGAGTTACCACTCGACCAGCGCACCACCATTGACCACCGCACAATCCGCTTTAATTAGTTAAAGCGGGACTGCACGATTTGTATATGTGTAAAATTGTAAGATATTTATAAAAATATGTAACAATAACACAAAATAGGCAAGAAAAATTATACATTGAACACGAATCTCATAAAATGCAGCCAAGACAAATTAGCGCCCCGAGCCGATTGTAACAAAGAAATTTCGTACATATTTTCCTACAACAACCGAAGCATTCGTCTTTTTATTAGGATCGGAGTTAGTGTTCGTGTGTCGTATGAACATAAATATTTGATAAAATCGTGCAGTCCCGTTTTTATGTGTTTTTTATCAAGTAATTGGTTGTACCCAATTGTTAAATTTAAAAAAAACGATTGGTAGTAGCTTGGTTCATAACTATAAAATATTGTATGAGTCTTCCTTTAATGATCGATTTCTATCCTAGCTCATTATAAAGATCTTCTGATGAGACTCAAATGTGTATGCAAATGTGATTCGCGGGCATTCAGCTTTAAGTTCATTTTTACATATTGTGTACATTTATATAAAAAAAGTGTCTGAATACTCGTTTAGTGATTTAATAAACAAAAAGTATATTTCTAAAAAACTATTTATCAAGCATTATTTTAAATAAACGCATTATAAGAACTCGTTTCTATATTGTGTCCTTTCTAAAAAGATTAATGCGCATGTTAGAAATAGCCATTTGACAAAATAAGACCTACCTTTGTATGGACATTACATATTGGTATATTAACGTTCTGCAAATTCAATGATGAATATGATGGTTAATTAACTTTGCGAAGTATTAGTATTGATTTGGATTTTTAAGGTTTTAAAGCATACTGAGCATTTATCAGCCTACTGGGAAATTGTATTTAAGTCTGATTCCAATGTGGCATCAGTTTCGTTTGGCAAAGTTACGAAAATGGAAAGACGTGTATAATCTGCATACATATTCATGTGTGTATGTATGTCAGCAGTGTAATTTATATATACTAGACATATAATTGGCCATATAATAGAGCCGTGAGGGACACCGGTGAGAATTTCCATAAGAGTCCCGGAATAATAAATTTGTGTGTAAGATCAAAACGATTATTTGGACAAAAAAGATAAACTTCCAAAGCTAGGGCTAGATCAATAGTTTTGCAAACAGTTGTAGATCTAATTGTCCAACAAGTAAGCATTGTGTACTTCACTAGACACGAGTTAAACACATGACATAATTGGTAGCTTGTTTGTTGCATTGCCTCCGTGATGATTAGATCTCTTTCATCAGGACCGGATGCGTAACCTACCTTGAAACATTTTATTGATTCAATCACTTTCTCATGTGTTATTTGAATAGACTGAACAATTATGTTTGACCTATTAAAATGAATACACGGCTGGTGTTATTGATTATCAGTATGTAATAGCCATACAACCATAAGAAGTTGAGAAAAACGTAACGTAATGGTTGTTAGTTTGTCAACTTATCTAGTGCTGTGCTGGTCCAAATATGATCTATTTTTTTGTGTATGAATGATGTCTTTTACAGATGTTGTTAGTTTGTTATGTAGTATCATTATCGTATAATATCTAAACATAGTCATATATAATTTATATTTGTAAATGTAAATCTTTCAAACAAACACAGATAGTTAAAATCTTCGAACGACAGACGGTATCTCACTTGTGTACGAAAGTCAATAACGATAGCATTACTCGCAGATATTTTACGACAGTATAAAACCTATTGCACAGACATAGGGGTTTGTTAATAATACCAAGCATAACATAAAGATAAGAGTTCAGACTTCAGTTCAAATATAGTTTTAGGTTTAAATTAGAACAATGACTTTCCATATGTTCTTCCTATCATGTTTATTGTTAAATGTACATTATTAATTGAAATTGTTCAATGTTGCGTTGCCTACGTTTGGGAGATGCGCGCATTTTGTCTTGGACACTTTTTAGTCTTTTCCATTGCATTTTTATCAAATTATTTAAATATTCGTTTATCCTGTCTGTTTAGACAAAAATGGATTTAAAGTACTAGCTTTACTGTATAACATGTGATAAGTCTTCAAAAATATTGGACACCTCCCTTAGTTTTAAAAAACGGACCGCATGCTATGTAATGCAGACAATCGTACTTCACTACTATAGTGAAACTAAATAAATATAGAATATTATGTGAGTTTTTGATAAAGATCAAGTATATCATTCGAGGCATAGAAACATGTTAGCGCTAGGCTTGCCTTGGATCGAGCCGAGCATGATAAACGTGATCTTTATCCAAAACTTACATAATGTTCTACTTATCCTATTATTTCCTCCCTTTTTCAATTAATAAGTAATACAATATTGCATTTTTATCGATTTTATCTTCCCGTAGTTGACAAAAACATATTCTCCAATTATTGGTTAACCCCAAATCTGATCTTAATATAGCGATAGTATAAAGCTAAAGTTTATACGATCGTTGTTATACAAGATTTTCATCTGGTAATAGGATAGAAAATGAAAACACTTATTATATCGTTTTTTAACACAAACATGTTGCATGTGTTTTTAAGTTTTACTTATACCTTTGTTAAATGTTTTGTATTAGTTGACATATTATGAACAAAATCAGCCTACAAAACGTGACGTTTTCATTGTTTCATAAAATAAACTTTTTACAATAACGCAATCACATCCAGTATTTTAGAGAAAATGATAAGGACAAATGTAATATTTACTAACCTTAACTTGACTTGCGCATTTTTTCACAGAATATTTAACATGCGTAGTTTCATAGATATGTCTAGAATAAAAACATGTCGATAAGTGTACATACCAAATATATGCAGTGCCTGACCCTGAAAGAAGATTGTTCCTATTGGTCTTGATATTCCTATAAAAATGTACACTTGTTGCGTTACAGAGATTAAGAACAATTATCCTAAAAGCATAATAGTAGTTGCTATGTTCATACTTGAGGGATATCGTGTTACCATGTTTTAAATATTTCTGTCTACATACATTTGTATTAAGGGAGTATGTACACGAGCTTCGGCAGAGGACCTAGAATGTTGCTGTTTTGATGTTTTTGGGATGGCAACAAACAACTTCTCATGTTAGTTATCATCATTTGAAATTAATAAAATAATATAGCCCCACAAACGCGAAACAAATGAATAATTTGGAACGCTTCTGTTGTTTTCGTTAAATATTTGTTACATTACTTGATCATTTATATCAATTTAAAAATGATCATTTATATATAGTGTGAATGACCTAGCATATTTACGATAGTCTGTCAATCCAAACCACAATACGGCATACTTTTTTCTTTTTAAGTCTTTATTACATTTCATGCCCTGTAAGTATAATGGAGCTCTTCAATACCGTAGTTTCCATCTTCGAAGTAAGGGCATTTATACACACACTTCAAAACATGCTTATATCCGTGAACAAGTCCCTTAAGGACTCTCAAATAATTAATTAAACCGTTGAATATATAGGAATAATTTCATAGGGAAATATCATTAGAAAGTTTCTTATCAACACCCACGACTAGTCTTTTATTAAGGACAAGTGTCTGAAAGCTTATACACATTGGGACATTACATACAACACACCACAAACCGTACAAATGATTAAAGCTAGGGTAACCGACTTCATTTTGGGTTTTTTTTAAAGTATTTAGCTGTAAACTTACAGAATGTCGTGTTTAATTACACACAAGTGAACATGAACATTTATCTCTTTGAATAATCATTCGAATTGAAACGTATTATAGGATAACTTTATTTACTGGTTCAATCACAAAACTATATTAAATTATTGTTTGCAATTAAATTATGTCCATGCCAGGGTATATATGTTCCAAGGTTACTTGAGGTAAAATTGACAAATAAATTTCGTACAAGAACGATCGATTTTGGTTTTCCAATTTTATGCCAACACAACTGTATTTGTCTAAATATTGTATAATGCAATAGGGGTTTCTTTCTCGGCTAAAATTATAACATCTTTATTATACGAGTGTTGATAGTTTTGTTTATGGCACTGGTTTCATGACAATTTGCATCGGCTTGAAACAAGGAATATGTACAATTGGTACTAGCACTGTAAATGTTTTATATGTTATGTTTTTGTTCGGTAGGATGATCGTAATTTGTATTTCTTTTATTTTAAATGTTGTTAGTTTGAGACTCAATATCAAAAAAGCGAATACTTATTACTGTTGTGAATTTCAGTCGTTGTGTGCCCTAATCCTAGCGGTCAAAGAAATGAAACAATGTGGCAGCATACTCAGCCATTCAACTTTACACAGACAACAACTCATTACTCGGTTAAATGTGAGCCTGGATATAACGCTATTGCGGATGGACAAACTAGATACGTGGATTTTATTGTGGCAGAATGCAAGAATGGCTCCTGGAAAGTAAATACTGCATGCAGAGCAATAGGTGAACATAACATAGTAATGCTGCAGAAGTTTAACATTAGGAATTGTAGAAACTATAAATAGAATTTGTGTACTAGCTAACTATAAGATTCAATCCTTTTATATTACAACACCCTGGCACTTGTTAACATGAATTGTAATTTAACGAATGGTCAGATTACTTAACATCTTTACAAAAACAAATACCCAAAATCGTTCTTAAATGCTACATTAATGATAACAAATTAAAAATAACGCTATTTATTAAATCAGTGCATCGATATTCCTTAAAGATCAAACCCAAACCTAATTAGAAAACGAAGGAAGTATTAAAAGTAATAGTAGTAGTAGTAGTAGTATTAGTAGTAGAAGTAGTAGTAGCAGTAGTAGTAGTAGCAGTAGTAGTAGCAGTAGAAGTAGTAGTAAAAGTAGTAGTAGTAGTAGAAGTAGTAGAAGAAGAAG